>NC_074723.1:4652500-4956785 GCF_947242115.1 Biomphalaria glabrata
AAAAAAATGGAAGGTTGAGCGGGAAAAAAAAAAGGGGGGGGGTTATGTCCCTAGTGTAGTATTGACCATACGTCAGCCTGTTTATTCACGGTCCACAGCCGGACAGTCCTTCAAGAGGTGGGGTGTGGGGGGGGGGGGTACTGAGAGACAAGGCATTCAATATTCTCTGGCAAATGTTTGCTTAGTGACAGGAGACTTTTGACAAGAATTAACCACGTGGTTTTTCAGAGTGGGGTGGAGGTGTGGAAAGGAAGTTACGTCAAGACGTCTGACGACTCCAGAGTTAATGGCTGCAGACGAGAGAGAGAGAGAGAGAGAAAAAAAGTGGCGGGAATTGATGGATATGATTTGACACGGTAATGAATTGTTTGAGAAGGTGAAGAAAGTTGTGTAAGATTTATTTTTTAACAAATGAATTTCTTTTTTAACAGTTTAGTTTCTATCTATGCATATACCAACCAGTCCACTCGTGATTAGGGCAGCTTTATTAATTTGTGTGTGGGGGGAGGGGGCATTGTTGAAGATGAACATAATTTACATTTTGTAAACATTTGGTTTATATTTTACCTTTACCTATACCTTAGTCTGTTGGACCGATGGGGCACCATGGAAAATTCGTTAACAGTCTTTCTCCATTCCTCTGTGTCTTTTGCCTTAGTTAGAACCTCTTACAATGGCAGGCCCATTCGCTTTCTGTCTGCCTCTTCTTCTTATTACATGGTACTGTCCCTTGAAGGAAGGTCTTTGCTTGTAATATGGCCATAGATTTTTAGCTTGGGCTTATTTACGATAGTTAGCAGGTCATCAAGGGGTCCAATCGCTACAGTAACACTGTCTCTAATCTCTTGTTTTGTGTTGCGGTCTTTGATTTTATATTTATTACAAACCATATTTCTAGCGTCATCTTTCTTCTTCTTCTTCGTTCTCATTGTTATGTTGGATCGTTCAGATGACTAGACCAATACATGAGATGAACTGCGCAGTGGTTTCCAAATCAGGGAGCTCTCCATAGAGTTTCCTTCCTATTGGGGTGATTTGGGGCCAATGTCTTATACGGGCCTCTTGGTAAAGAGAGCAGTTTTGGAGGACGTGGTCTGCATTCTCTGGTGATACTCCACATGGGCAGATTTCACTGGTTCCTATTTTGAGCTTCCGGTACATGTGTTGTCGCATTCTGTTGTGTCCGGTCCTGAGTCGAAAGATTAGACGTTGGTCTTGTCGGGATAGCTTATAGTAAGCGTCATCTTTCTTGTGATTTGGATGAGAGCTCGTCCATTTCTCATTTATTTTATTTATGATTAATTTCTTCAATTCTTCTGGATAGAGTCTAGCGTCATGAATAAGAGCTTGTTAAAACTGAACAGGTTTAGGAAAAAATAAACAGTAAAAATATTTAGAAATGTTTCGTTTGTTCGATTAGAGTTGTATCCCTTAGATCTCGCAGCTGATGTATTATTGAAAAGACAATCTGTAGGGAAATTATAAAACAGCTAAAAGACAAAGTATAAAGAAATAGCCTAACACTGTGAAACAACTCAGTTTAGTGAAACAATGGGGCTTAGTGAAACAATGGAACTTTTGAAACAGCGCAACTGAGTGAAACAACGCAACTTAGTGAAACAATAAAACATAGTGAAACATAAAACATAGTGAAACATAAAACATAGTGAAACAACGCAACTTAGTGGAACAATAAAACATAGTGAAACATAAAACATAGTGAAACATAAAACATAGTGAAACATAAAACATAGTGAAACAACGCAACTTAGTGGAACAATAAAACATAGTGAAACATAAAACATAGTGAAACAACGCAACTTAGTGGAACAATAAAACATAGTGAAACATAAAACATAGTGAAACATAAAACATAGTGAAACAACGCAACTTAGTGGAACAATAAAACATAGTGAAACATAAAACATAGTGAAACATAAAACATAGTGAAACATAAAACATAGTGAAACAACGCAACTTAGTGGAACAATAAAACATAGTGAAACAATAAAACATAGTGAAACATAAAACATAGTGAAACATAAAACATAGTGAAACATAAAACATAGTGAAACATAAAACATAGTGAAACATAAAACATAGTGAAACATAAAACATAGTGAAACAACGCAGCTTAGTGGAACAATAAAACATAGTGAAACATAAAACATAGTGAAACATAAAACATAGTGAAACATAAAACATAGTGAAACAACGCAACTTAGTGGAACAATAAAACATAGTGAAACATAAAACATAGTGAAACATAAAACATAGTGAAACAACGCAACTTAGTGGAACAATAAAACATAGTGAAACATAAAACATAGTGAAACAACGCAACTTAGTGGAACAATAAAACATAGTGAAACAACGCAACTTAGTGGAACAATAAAACATAGTGAAACAACGCAACTTAGTGGAACAATAAAACATAGTGAAACAATAAAACATAGTGAAACATAAAACATAGTGAAACATAAAACATAGTGAAACAACGCAAATTAGTGGAACAATAAAACATAGTGAAACAACGCAACTTAGTGGAACAATAAAACATAGTGAAACAATAAAACATAGTGAAACATAAAACATAGTGAAACATAAAACATAGTGAAATATAGATCATAGTTAAACATAAAACATAGTGAAACATAAAACATAGTGAAACAACGCAACTTAGTGGAACACTAAAACATAGTGAAACAATAAAACATAATGAAACATAAAACATAGTGAAACAACGCAACTTAGTGGAACAATAAAACATAGTGAAACAACGCAACTTAGTGGAACAATAAAACATAGTGAAACAACGCAACTTAGTGGAACAATAAAACATAGTGAAACAATAAAACATAGTGAAACATAAAACATAGTGAAACAACGCAACTTAGTGGAACAATAAAACATAGTGAAACATAAAACATAGTGAAACATAAAACATAGTGAAACATAAAACATAGTGAAACAACGCAACTTAGTGAAACAATAAAACATAGTGAAACATAAAACATAGTGAAACATAAAACATAGTGAAACATAAAACATAGTGAAACATAAAACATAGTGAAACAACGCAACTTACTGGAACAATAAAACATAGTGAAACATAAAACATAGTGAAACAACGAAATTTAGTGGAACAATAAAACATAGTGAAACAATAAAACATAGTGAAACAATACAACATAGTGAAACATAAAACATAGTGAAACAACGCAACTTAGTGAAACATAAAACATAGTGAAACATAAAACATAGTGAAACATAAAACATAGTGAAACAACGCAACTTAGTGGAACAATAAAACATAGTGAAACATAAAACATAGTGAAACAACGCAACTTAGTGGAACAATAAAACATAGTGAAACAATAAAACATAGTGAAACATAAAACATAGTGAAAATAAAACATAGTGAAACATAAAACATAGTGAAACATAAAACATAGTGAAACAAAGCAACTTAGTGGAACAATAAAACATAGTGAAACATAAAACATAGTGAAACAACGCAACTTAGTGCAACACTAAAACATAGTGAAACAATAAAACATAGTGAAACATAAAACATAGTGAAACAACGCAACTTAGTGGAACAATAAAATATAGTGAAACAACGCAACTTAGTGGAACAATAAAACATAGTGAAACAACGCAACTTAGTGGAACAATAAAACATAGTGAAACAATAAAACAGTGAAACAATAAAACATAGTGAAACAATAAAACATAGTGAAACATAAAACATAGTGAAACAACGCAAATTAGTGGAACAATAAAACATAGTGAAACAACGCAACTTAGTAGAACAATAAAACATAGTGAAACAATAAAACATAGTGAAACATAAAACATAATGAAACATAAAACATAGTGAAATATAGATCATAGTTAAACATAAAACATAGTGAAACATAAAACATAGTGAAACAACGCAACTTAGTGGAACAATAAAACATAGTGAAACATAAAACATAGTGAAACAACGCAACTTAGTGGAACACTAAAACATAGTGAAACAATAAAACATAGTGAAACATAAAACATAGTGAAACAACGCAACTTAGTGGAACAATAAAACATAGTGAAACAACGCAACTTAGTGGAACAATAAAACATAGTGAAACAACGCAACTTAGTGGAACAATAAAACATAGTGAAACAACGCAACTTAGTGGAACAATAAAAGATAGTGAAACAACGCAACTTAGTGGAACAATAAAAGATAGTGAAACAATAAAACAGTGAAACAATAAAACATAGTGAAACAACGCAACTTAGTGGAACAATAAAAGCTAGTGAAACAATAAAACATAGTGAAACAATAAAACATAGTGAAACAATAAAACATAGTGAAACATAAAACATAGTGAAACATAAAACATAGTGAAACAATAAAACATAGTGAAACATAAAACATAGTGAAACAACGCAACTAAGTGAAACAATAAAACATAGTGAAACAATAAAACATAGTGAAACATAAAACATAGTGAAACAACGCAACTTAGTGAAACAATAAAACATAGTGAAACAACGCAACTTAGTGAAACAATAAAACAGTGAAACAACGCAACTTAGTGAAACAATAAAACATAGTGAAACAACGCAACTAAGTGAAATAATAAAACATAGTGAAACAATGGACCTTTGTGAAATAATAAAACATAGTGAAACAACGCAACTTAGTGAAACAATAAAACATAGTGAAACAATGGAACTTTGTGAAATAATGGAACTTATTGAAACAGTGGAACAACTAAATTTATATGAAACAACGCAACATAACTAAGTGAACCAACGCAGCATAATAAAATAACGCTACATAGAGAAACAACGCTACATAAAAAAAAAACAACGCCAGTGAAACAACTTAACATAGTGAAGTAATAAAACAGTGAAATAACATAGATTGTGAAACAACGCAGGAGAGTGTATCAATGCGCCGTAGTCAAAATATACCATACCATATTTAGTGAAGCAACGTTACAACTAGAGGTGTGATCCATAACTCCTAACTAATGAACACCTTTTAGTAAAACTTATTAAATATAGAAACCTTTCAGGATAGTAGACTCAAAAAGTAAAGTAGCATCTATAAAAGAAGACAAAATTTCTTTTTTTTTTTTAATCTTTGTTGTAAAGCTCAAACGATATTACAACACGTCACCAAAACAGAAATCCCATGAACTAAATCCTAAACTCAATCTGAAAGCTGCCGGTTGTTTATTAGTAGTCGACTAAGAGATTAGGTCACCGAGTCAAGACTCCATTTACCCAATTTGTTTCTTCAACCTGAAGTTTAAGATTTAGCGAGATCTCTCCTTTTATTTTATATAAACTTATGGCAGACTGCAAATACAACCATAAAAAAAGCGAAATATTTAAAAATAAAACAACAACAAAGCTGATCTATGGGAAACAACCGCAAAAATATCAATACTGCAAGGTTTAACTTCCTTTTTTTATATGCAGAAAAATTAATTACCACTAATTAGGTAATTTTTGGGTTGTGTTAGACACCTTATTTATATAGGTTAGTTATTTTAGTTATTTAGCGACGCACCATAGTAGACGCATATTGAACGGGACTAGTGACGTTTGGGATATGTTGGGTTAGAGACCGGAAAATCAGTTAGCGATATAAGATTCCAGGGTAACGACGTGTTTAGTGACAGAGACTTCTACTGTGGCCTTTTATCAGAATAAATCTATGTACAATTGTTCATCATCGTTCGACTACATCTCTTCACTTGTTACAACTGATGTTGTATGGTTTTTGTCTGACTTGTTGGTCAACTGCACGTAATACACCCGAACAATTACACCCAAACGATTGCAGAGTAATTGGTTGACTTCAGGACAGCCTGAACTAGCAACATCACAGTGGCGACCCCGAACCTCGAAGCCGGACCCCTGATGAAGCTGAACATCGAACCGGACCTCGAAGCAGAACGTTTACTCAGGTGAGGGTCGTGCACTCGAAGATATAAGATTTCATCGGAGTACGGCTGAACACAGCATCATCGCAGAGTGACTTTGTTCTAGATCTACAAGCAGTCGTCGCCTGTTTGATCGCACGTTCAACGAGCCGTTAACTCAGGGTGACCTTCGTCAGGACCGTAATCATCGCAACGTCTGGTCTACTTAACCAGTATATTATCAACGCCTGATCTTCATATGCTGAATCGACCTACAACCAGAGAAACCGTTCATTCATAACGGGTGAGAGATCGTTAGTGAACCTGTTGGACATATTTTTTCTTCGTCGTAGGAGCCACATCGAGTATCAAGTTTTACCTCGCCAGTTCGAGAAGGACAGTTTGCCCGCTGTCAGAAGTATTGTGAGTACTACAAGTTTGGTAGCTAACTAAATCGAAATCGCTCTGTCGTCTTACCCTTGGAGAGATTCTTGTGGAGCAGTTTGCTCATTGAACCGGTTGCTTACCACTTTTATAACGGTCACTGTGTTTAACCTTTGGAAGGTTAGAAAAATCGTATTTTTCGTTGCTGGACATTGATATATTGAGTATTCGTCGGTCTAGACCATACCTAGACTTGTTAGCAGTGAAGTTGTGGAAACAGCTACATCCACTTAATTTCGTTAAAAACCGTTAATCGTCTAACGGAAAGTCGTCGGAGGTGACCTTGGTCTCACCTAGTCTACATTGGACAGTTTGGTCTAGTGAAGCAGAGTACAACAGCAAACTTCGTCGTACTACCAGAGTAGCAGCAGAAGCAGTGAACTATTCTTAGAGAACCGTTATTCGTCAGCCCAGATCAAGTCATCGTCAAGAAAGTCGTTATTCGTCAGCCCAGATCAAGTCATCGTCAAGAAAGCCGTTATTCGTCAGTCCAGATCAAGTCATCGTCAAGAAATTCGTTATTCGTCAGTCGTCCAGATCAAGTTGCCGTCAAGAGACTGTTATTTATCAGTAGTCATCTACACAAGTCAAGTCATCGCCAGAAGAACCGTTAACCTATTCGTCAGTAACTGTGTACACAAAGTCGTCGGAACTACACATACGGTCATCAACAGTCGTCAAAGAAACTGGAACATTTTGCTGTGGCATATCAGGACATCTGTGGCATTACGTGGGATACTGGTAGCACCGGAGAACAGAGTCAGAACTGGAAGAGAGGCAGTGGAATTTGTTGTGATCTAGCATATTCGGGAGTCCGAACAAAGGGATCTTTCTTATCAAAAGCTAAGTGCCATTTTTCTTATTAGTATATGTTTAGATTGCCCTTAGAAATAGATTTTGTCTAAATTTGGTACGTTAGCCTGAGTAAAATCAGGTGGTGCGCCTTAAAACCCGTCGGGGTAGAAGACGTAATTTAGATGAAAAGCTATATTATACGTTTAGAGTTGTAATTTGTTTTGTTTGTGTAAACGTCATATCCGTTGTTGCGTGGTTACTTCGTGACGTCATCATTGTGTGCCATATTGTCATATCCCAACCCATAGCGATAGTCTCATTTAATTATTTCATTTGTTTATATTATTTTAAATTATTTATTTTTATTAATTTAATTATTGGTTGTATTTAATTAGATCTGTATTTTTTTTTTCACTTAATGATAGAAAGTGCGGGTAGGATTCTTTTACTGTGAATCAGACTAAAATAATTTTAGCAGCACTAAAATAATTTTAGTTTGAGCGGTTAAAATCAAATATGATTTTGCCATGAGAATAATGCCGAAACTGGCTATGTAGTCAAACACTATCGTCTGGCTAAATTTAGATCTGCAAATTGTTGTACATCTCTTTGGTACAATTTAATTATCTAGACTCTAATTTGAAATATTATTAATTGAAAAATGAATGAAGGTAGTACATTCTAGATATATATATCTTGTTGAAGATATATTTGACATTGTATACACATATTTGTTTCGTATGGTTAAATAGAACCATAATCTACTCTAGATCTAGACTCTAGACAGTCTTTGAATTTACTCTAGACACTTCAGTCATACCAGATTTTAAAATTGATCATAGTTATTTATACTAGATCTAAAAGTCATAGTGCTCTTGATAACTATAGATCTAAATGGTATTATTATATATACTATAATATACTAGATTTAAATTTGGGTGATACTGGACCTAATATACAGATTTGAATATAACCATAATAACTCAGACTAGATTTACTCATTTACTAAATCTATAGATAGAGACATAACACTTAAAACTTGTATAAAAGTGTGTAAAAACCTAAATATAAAATAAGTTTAAAGTATAGCCATAACCAATATAGGCTAAGTAAAAATATATATAAAATATAAAACACAATGGCTACATCATCATATGTGGACCTTAAGGAGGTTAAGGAAACAGCTATGCAGGATGGAAAGGCCATGGAGTTAAAAGGAAAGGACTTAGCAGCTTATGTACAGCAAGTGGTGAAGGAAGAAACGGAACGTCAAAGACAAGAGATAGAGAGACAAGATAGGATCAGAAAGGAAGAATATGAAAAGCAAAAAGAGGACCAAGAAAGGCAGAGAGAACATGAAGCTAAAATGGAGAAGATGAGATTGGACGCAGCACAAGCCAGAGCTCAAACTGAACAAGGAAATAACACAAATAACTCAAATAATCATACCACTCAAAGAGACAACCCTAATTCGCAGACATGGCTAAAGAGGAAGATACAAAGTTTTGATGAACAGAAGGATGACATTGGTGATTTCCTGAAAAGATATGAGGCAAAAATGTCTACATTTAATATGCCTGAAGAAGAATGGTCTGAAATACTGATAGACTTTGTTCATGGTCAAGCTCTAACAATATGCCAAAATCATGACCATCATATTGATGATAGCTATCAGGTTTTAAAAAGAGAGTTATTGAATGCCTATGGTCATAATGCTACAACTTTTAGAAAGAAATACTTTGACAATATACCATCATTAGGAATAGAACCCCAAACTACCATTAATATGGAAAAGGATTTTTTCAATAAGTGGGTAAAATTAGAAAAAGTGACAAACTCTTATGAGGGATTAAAAAATTTTATTTTAGTGGACAACTTTGTAAATAAATGTGATCCTCAATTACAATCTTTTATTAGAGAAAGAAACCCAAAAACTATAGATGAAATAACAGAGATAATGAGAGTATACAAAAATGCCTATCCAAATAAACCATTTTCTGATAAGGATAAGAGCAAAGTAGATTTAATAGGATACACCAAAGAAAATGTTGATAGAAGTAGAAATAGAAACAGATCAAATAGTGGAAATAGAAAATATAGTGAAATAACCTGTTTTAAATGTCAAGGAAAAGGTCATATAGCAGCTAACTGTAGAAGAGGGAATAGCAGGTCTGGAAGTAGAAATAGATACAATGAACAAAATAACAATAGATATAGGAGTAGAGATAGGAATGACAGGGGAAATTATAGAAATAGGAGTTACAGTAGGGAATACAAAAATAAAGGTGCAGATAGGGTATATTTCATGGAAGGAAATAGGAACAATTTTGCAGTGTACCCAGGGTTTGTAGATAGAATTCCGGTGGAATTAATCAGGGATTCAGGTTGTAACACTTTGGCAGTAAAAACTAAATTTGTCAAACCTCATTGGTATAAAGGGTTTACTAGGGAAGTAGAATTAGCAGATGGCACTGTAAGGGAATTTAAAGCTATAAGGGTGTACATTGAAACTCCATTTTTCACTGGCTATTGTGATGGCATTGCAATACCAGAAATGAGATATGATATGTTAGTAGGAAACATAAAAGGAGTTAAAGAATGTTCAAGAAAAGAATTAGAAGACTGGCAAAACAAATACAAAAACATAAGACAAAATCATGAAAACATAGAAACACAAAATATAACAAGTATGGTAATAACAAGATCAATGAATAAACAAGATGAGAAACAGGAAAATACAATAAATGTAATAAGTAAGGATGAAGAAAAAGAAACCAGTAATGTAATACAAATAGAAAATACAGATGTTAAGGAAAGAGAGATAGAAAATGAAACACAAAATAGTCTTGAAACACAAATATCTCAAAGTGAAAAAGAAACAACACCCACATTTGCATTAGAACAAATGAATGATAATATTATTGGGAAAATTTATTCAAGAATATCAGATAAAAACAATAATAATCCAATGGAGAAATTTTGTATAGAGAATAAAATATTATTTAGACAAACAAGTAATGATAACAAGAAAATAAAACAACTTGTCTTACCACAGAAATATTGGAAAGATGTTTTAATCATGACACATGATAATAATTTAGCAGCACATAGGGGAGTAAAGAAATGTTATAGGAATTTGTCAAAACAAGTATTTTGGCCCAAAATGAAAGCAACAATCAATAAATACATAAACTCATGTGACATATGTCAAAAGAGATCTAACAAAAGCCTAGTGAATAAAGCACCTATTCAAGAAATGGATGAACCTACAGAACCATTTCAGAAAGTATCTATTGATTTAATAGGTCCTTTAATTCAAACTGAAAATAATAATAAATACATTCTAACAGTAATAGACATGTTTAGTAGATACCCAGAGGCAATCCCATTATCAAATACAAGTGCAGAGAATATCATTAATGCCATAACTCAAAAAGTAATTACAAGACATGGTATACCTAAAATTATATTGAGTGATCAGGGATCTCAGTTTAAGTCAGAACAATTTAAGAAATGGACTAAACAATACAATATACAACACATATACTCTTCGGTTTATCACCCAGAGAATAATGGTTTATGTGAACGATATGGTGGTTCATTAAAAAGATCACTAACAAAGATAATTCAGAATAATCAGAACAAGTGGGATCATTACATTAACTATGTACTATTTGCTCATAGAAACAACATCCATGAAGCAACACAATTTTCACCATATGAAATAATACATGGAAGAAAACCTAGAGATGAATTAGATGTTTTTAAAGAAAATATAATAAGCAATGAGAATAAATTAAACAATGACAGTGAAACAACAATCACAACAGAATTGAAAGAAATATGGACTCAAGCATATAACAACAATAAGAAGTACAAACAAAGTGCTCATGAGAATCTAAATAAGAAAAGACAATTGAAAACACTAGAAGTAGGAAACAATGTATTAATATTGATAAATGACCTGAAAAATAAAATTGGTAAACAATGGAAAGGTCCATTTAAGGTGATAAAACAAATTAGTGATGTGAATTATCAAATTGAAATAAATGGGAAAATTAAAACATATCACATAAATAATTTGAAACTGTATCATGATAGAGAAGATGAGTTAATACAAAACATTCAGGAGGAAATAGAAAATACATTTTCAGAAAGAGAAGAATGCTTAATGATAATAACAAATGAAAATCACAATGAAAATGATATTAAGGAAATACCTGTAATAGAAACAAAAGAGAATCAAACTTGGCAAAAGATTAATCTTAATAATTTAACTAAGGAAAAATCAAAAGATATAACTAAAATAATACAGGAATACAAAGAAATTTTTTCCAGTATACCAGGAAAAACTAATATTATTAAACATGACATTAAAGTAACAGATCCAAAACCTATCAAGCTTAAGCCATATAGAATACCGCTACATTTACAAGACAAAGTAAAGAAAGAAATAGACAATTTACTAGAATCAGGTATAATTGAGCCATCAACATCTCCTTATGCTTCACCAATTGTGATAGCCAAGAAGAAGAATGGAGATATAAGGTTATGTATTGATTATAGGAAACTTAACAACATCACAGAATTTGACCCATATCCAATGCCAAATATAGAGGATATTTTACATAAATTAAATGGAGCAAAATTTTTTACTAAATTAGATTTAACTAAAGGTTATTGGCAAATACCTTTAACAGAAAATGCAAAACCTTACACAGCATTTGTAACACCATATGGTATTTTTCAATGGAATTATATGAGTTTTGGATTAGTAAATGCACCTGCCACATTTAATAGAATGATGAACATGATAATTGGAAACAAAGAAAATGTTATTTGCTATTTGGATGACATATGTATTTTTAATAATAGTTGGGAGGAACATTTGGTAGATGTAAAAGAAGTATTCAAAATAATAAAAGAAAGTGGACTTACAATTCAAGCAGAAAAAGTAGAAATAGGATTGGAGGAAATAATTTTCTTAGGACATAAAGTAAATAACAACATGATTAGCCCTATTGAAGATAACATAAAGAAAGTACTTAATATTGAAATACCTACAACAAAAAGACAAATTAAAAGCATATTGGGAATAGTAAATTATTACAGAAAGTTTATAAAGAACTTAGCAGAAATAGTGAATCCACTAAATGACTTACTTAAAAAAGGAAAACCTCAAAAAGTAGTTTGCAATGAGGAATGTGTGAAAGCTATTGACAGAATTAAAGATGTTTTTAGTCATGAACTAATATTAAGACTACCTGATAAAGACAAAATATTTTATGTCACAACTGATGCATCTGGTAATGCTATTGGTGGTTGTTTAATGCAGAACTATGATAACTTACATCCTATATTATATGTAAGTAGAAAATTATCAGAGGCAGAGAAAAAATATAGTGTCATTGAAAGAGAAGCCTTAGCTGTAATATGGGTAATTACTAAGCTAGAGAGCTATTTAATAGGAAGGAAATTCATATTATTAACTGATCATAAACCTATTCAGTATATACAGCAAAAGAGCATGAAAAACAGTCGTGTTTATAGATGGTTCTTAGCACTACAGGAGTATAAATTTGAAGTGAAAGCTATTAGTGGATCTGTGAATATTGTAGCTGATCTATTGTCTAGAATGACATTGAAATGAAATAATTTTGTAAATAAACTATGATTATATTGAGTATGTAATATATATTAATATATTGACACCATTTATATGTTATGGAAAAGGGAGATAAGTAAAGTTGATATTAAGCATTTAAAAGTAAGTATGGATATTTTTTCTTGTGTGAATCATTTCATATATCATTGACGAAAGTTAGTTCTATGGAAAAGGGTGAGTATAAAAGAAAAATGGACAAAAGCGTATAAAAGGGTGGTAAGAAAAAATGTATTGAATGTGTAAATAAAGTCTATAATTGTTTTTTTGAAATATTGTATTTTATCAGATTACTGCCAGAGAAGAACACTTGTGACGTGTGACGTACCCATAAGATGCCACATTTTCTTTTATGATGAACTGTGTACTAATGAAGATGATTTTGGAATGTTATGAACTGTTATGAACATTGACATGAATATGAGGAACTGTCAAGATGAAGATGTCAAGATGAAGAGATCAAGATTTTATGTTTGTGGTCTTCCCCTTAAATTGAAAATGCCCTTGTAAGACTTGACAGTAGTGGAAAAATATTGACATATTTTTTTTTCAAGGGGGGGAGGAATCTGTTAGACACCTTATTTATATAGGTTAGTTATTTTAGTTATTTAGCGACGCACCATAGTAGACGCATATTGAACGGGACTAGTGACGTTTGGGATATGTTGGGTTAGAGACCGGAAAATCAGTTAGCGATATAAGATTCCAGGGTAACGACGTGTTTAGTGACAGAGACTTCTACTGTGGCCTTTTATCAGAATAAATCTATGTACAATTGTTCATCATCGTTCGACTACATCTCTTCACTTGTTACAACTGATGTTGTATGGTTTTTGTCTGACTTGTTGGTCAACTGCACGTAATACACCCGAACAATTACACCCAAACGATTGCAGAGTAATTGGTTGACTTCAGGACAGCCTGAACTAGCAACATCACAGTTGATTCATGTATTGACATCGACAATGAAAAAATTGTGCAAAGTTTTAACTTGATCCGAGAATGGGAAGTGGGAGAAAAAAAGCGAACAAAATTTGTACCAGACAGACAGACAGACGAATTGAATTGATATAAGCGTTGTGATAAATAAGAGAGAGAGAAAAAAGAGAGAGAGAAAAAAGAGAGAGAGAAAGAGAGAGAGAGATAGAGAGAGAGAGAGAGAGAGGCTTAAACAACATACAAGTCGAATCCAGTCTTTTCAACATATGTTAAGAATCAGAATTATGCCTATGAGAAATTTGATTTTGAAAATAATTTTTTATCTAGTTTGGCCAAGTAACATTCATCAAGGTGCTTGTACCGATGATAATTTTCATTTTTAATTACCTTGTGTTGTTAAACTCACACAATATACTTGGTTTTAATGAAAGAGTTACATAGTCTATATAAACTACACATAAAGCTTGTAACTGCCTGATTGATCCCGCGTATTATCTTCCCTTGTATTTACAGTCTTTCTTCGATTATTCTTTCAATTGAAAATTAGTGTTGTTTGGTTTGTTAGAATGTAAATTGGTTGTGTACTGTTTCTATAATTAAATTATTACGAGACAATGTCCTTGACCTATGCCAGTCTTCCTGAAGGACATCAGAGGATAGAAGCGAGCAAGGATCTAATTCGGGACTATCGGGTGAATGGAGGTCACGTACCATTGGACAGGACCGACCCTTAAAGTCGTCTGACAATCTCGTATATTGTTGTGGTGAAAGGTAGTCTACATGTTTGTAGCCAGTGAGTTATAGCACTATTAAAGAATAACCAAAATACATAAATTTCTGTTGGCGCTTGCATTTACTGCTGTCCTTTTCATATAAACTATATTTCTTTTGTTGGATTAAAAGACGACTGCAGCGATAGAAGTTCGTTTTTGCTTTAACCATTTTAATTTTCGCTGTTTCCTTATTTCTTTTCAGAAAATTACTTTTTCATTGCTCCCTGAATGTCTTGTATTTCCTCCACTGTATCCTTGCTCTAATTGGCTGATGTTTTTCTGGACTGTACGCTTGCCCTGGTAGTCTTGTAATTCCTTCACTGTACCCTTACCCTGATTGGCTACTATATTCTCCACTGTAAGCTTGCCCTGATTGTCTTTTATTTCCTCCAATGTATCCTTGTCCTAATTATCCTCTGTTTCCTCTATTGTATCCTTGTCCTGATTATCCTCTGTTTCCTCTATTGTATCCTTGTCCTGATTATCCTCTGTTTTCTCTATTATATCCTTGTCCTAATTATCCTCTGTTTCCTCTATTGTATCCTTGTCCTGATTATCATCTGTTTCCTCTATTGTATCCTTGTCCTGATTATCCTCTGTTTCCTCTATTGTATCCTTGTCCTGATTATTCTCTGTTTCCTCTATTGTATCCTTGTCCTGATTATCCTCTGTTTCCTCTATTGTATCCTTGTCCTGATTATCCTCTGTTTCCTCTATTGTATCCTTGTCCTGATTATCCTCTGTTTCCTCCATTGCACCATTGCCATGATAGTCTTTTATTTTTCCCAGTGTACCCTTGGCCATGTTTATGTTACATTCGTCCTCATTGCTTCTCTCCTTCACTCTTTCAATTTCATTAATTGTTCCCATTCAACTGGTCCTTTCTCACCCCACCTTAATTAACCTACCAGAGACCACCAATACAAAAAAAAAAAAAAAAAGCAAAAGCCGCCCCCTCCCACAAAACAAATCAAGGGTAATAAACCATCTAGCAAATTTACTTACATAATGAGCTCACGCGAGAACTAGAACAACTGATTGCTTCCCTTTACTCTTCCTATACAGGTATATTGAAGATAAAAATTTGAACCATATTATTGAGATGACAATTTAAAAGATGGAATGACTTTTTAACATACATTCACAACATTATGGTATGCTTTAATTAGTTCCCCTTTCAGACCTTGCGCTGTATAGGTCAGATAATGTAATGGTCATTTGTTTCTGTGGTTACTGGGGTTAACGAGGGGATCATGTGGCCATCACAAGAACTAACCGCCTTTCCCTTTCCTCAAATAATGGCAGGTACCCATTTAGAGATCCCTAAAGATCCGGAAATAAAAAATCCTCACCAGGATTCAAACTCGGGAAGTCCAGTTTTTAAGCCAAGCGCTTTACCAGTCAACCACTGCGCCTTCTATGCTCCTAATTATCATTGGCAAACATTCTCAAAAGAACTATAAACATGTGTCCTATAAGCTTGGGTACTGCGAACAAGAAAGATACAAGAAAATAAATACTTGGTAAAGTTCGTCCATAGTAATGTCCAGGGGGGTCAGAAGTTTACAGTATTTAGCCTGCTCATCTGGCTGGTGACCTTATGAGTCCTCAATGTTCAACTGCACACTGGGCAACAGGGCCGGACTTAGGCCACTGCAACCTATGCGGTCGCACTGGGCGACGCACTTTCATATGCCCCGCGCTAAGTGTAACTTATTAAAGTAAAACATTAAAACTTATATATAATAGGAGGTTTTCCGCGGCTTCCTGATTTTCCAGGGGCTCCTGGAAATCTCCTGTAATTGCAAAATATACCAAAAAGTCCTAGGAATCTCCTGAAAACTCAAACAAATCTCCTGAAAACTCAAACAAATCTCCTGAAAACTCAAACAAATCTCCTGAAAACTCAAACAAATCTCCTGAAAACTCAAACAAATCTCCTGAAAACTCAAACAAATCCCCTGAAAACTCAAACAAATCCCCTGAAAACTCAAACAAATCCCCTGAAAACTCATAAAAAATCTCCGAAACATTAGAAAAAAGCTTCATTTTGGTGTGCTAATTTTACGCGCGCTAAAAAAAAAATCGGCATTGTAAAGACAATTGCATTTTCTAATACAAAATCTTACCTTTGAACTTATGCATATTTCTACCCAGACTGGGCCCCGCGCAATCCGTTTCGCAAAGGGCCCCGCAATTTCTAGGACCAGCCATGCTGGGCAAGCTGTTTCGCTTGGAACTTATGTCAATTTTTTGCTCAGTGATAAGGATAAGACGAACGTCTTTCCGGAACCTTGACAATAATAAATAGAGCTTCATTGCAGGACAAGAGGGGAGAGAATCAAGCTCATCTTATTGATAGTGTGTCTGCTTGGCGATTTTTATACATGGCGGGAAAACTATAAATAGCTCGCTTTTTTGGTGTTTCCGGTGTACAAAATGAAGGAAGTGTTGCTCATTAACCCTTAAAACGCGTGTGGTAGTTTAGCCTCTAAACATCATAATTGTAATTCCATTTTGTATGCACTCATTGTAAAACTGCTCAGCACTTTAAGGGTTAAAGACATCTGAGAATTTCTCGTGCACTTTGAAGCACTGCAGAATCAAATGTTCTGTGAGCTCTTCCGCCTGTAGCACTAGTGTCAATATGGAGGGGACATTGGTACTATCTGTTTATGACTTCAAACGTATTGAAAAAAACATATTGGGCAACTAATTAGAGGTGGTAAAAGAAGATTTGAAACGCAGATCTGATGCTACGCGTTGAGATGATGTTAAAATTACGCCCAATTCTTTTTTTTTTTTTTAGTTGGCAAGTTGAAGTTCTGTTTAGCGCCCTTGACATTGCTTAGCGTCCTTGACATTGTTTAGCGTCCTTGACATTGTTTAGCGTATAGTGAAAATCTCTACCTTACCTTTACCTATCCCTTAGTCTGTTGGACCGTTGGGGCACCAGGCATGATTTGTCGACCGTCTTTCTCCATTCCTCCCTTTTTTTTTGCCTTGTTTAGAACCTCTCTCAATGGCAGGCCCGTTCATTCTTTAATGTTGTCCTCCCATCGCTTTTTCTGTCTGCCTCTTCTTCTTTTACCTGGCACTGTTCCCTGAAGGAAGGTCTTTGCGAGCCCCGTAGATCTTGTAATGTGGCCAAAGGTTTTAAGCTTTCGTCTTTTTACAATAGTTAGCAGGTCGTCATGGGCTCCGATCGCTACAGTAACCCTGTCTCTGATCTCTTGGTTTGTGATGCGGTCTTTGAATGTGATGCCTAGGATCCTTCTGTAGCATCTCAATTCCATTGCTAAAATCTCTAATTACAAAAAAAAAAAAAATCTCTTCTGACCTTCTTTCATTTTACTCATACTTTGTTTTTAAGGTTTCTCAACATCGCCACCACATTTCTTTATCTCGTGTTGTCTTCTTTGTTTCCCCTACTGTGTTTTATCACTTTACTAGTTCTATATCAAAGAGTTAAACCAGTGCAGATTACCGTAATTAAATGTTGTTGTAAAAGAGTTGAGCTCTATCTGCATATATGTGTTAGCATCAATATCGTTTGAACGTGTGTTTTAAAAACTGAAACTAAAACGGGAATTCACTGACAAGTTCCTCTAAGTCAGCGCTTCTCAACCTTTTAAGCTCGGCGACCACTTTTTTACAATATCCCACTCTGCCCCGACCCCCCCCCATACACACACATACAGCAATAGAAGAATAGACAATAACAATCCTTATTTTAATGGTCTTAGGCGACCCCTGGCAAATCGTCAATCGACCCCCAAGGGGGGTCGCGACCCACAGGTTGAGAACCCCTGCTCTAAGTAAAACAGAGCTATAACGCTAGCCTGACGTCATAAAAAAAATTTTTGTTTGACTTTCATGGCGTCTTTGAAAGGAAACTTACCAACAAGGGCCGACCACTCAAATGTGTTTGTGACTATTTCCTCTATACTCCCGCCTCACACCCTTTTGAAGTGGCAGATACATTCCGTCTCCTTGTCAGGCAAGGGAGAGAAGCAAGCTCATCCTAACGGGAGAGAATCAAGCTCATCCCAAGTTCAATATTGGCTCTAATGTTGCCTCTATCCCGTTCTTTTTTTTTAAATCTTTCTTTTTTCCGCGGACATCTGAAGGTTCGATTCATCCATGTCTTTTTGTGTCTTCCCAGCAAGACACTGTTGGGCAGGAAGTCTCTTGTGGCGGGCTTAGGTCGTCCGTGTCTGCACTGTATGGTGAGAGTTTCAAACGGATCTATCTTATTATCTCCCCCCCTTTTTTTTTCTGGTCTATGAATGAATCTTTTTAAAATCTACCAGACCTATTATATCTACTTTTTTTCTGGAGTCTTCTGGAGCAGCGGTTCTCAACCTTTTATGCTCGGCGACCCCTTTTTACAATCCCGCACTCTGCCGCGACCTTCCCCCCCCCACACACACATACTGCAATAGAGGAATAGACAATAACAATCCATATTTTCGACGGTCTTAGGCGACCCCTGGCAAATCGTCAATCTACCCCCTAGGGGGTCGCGCCCCACAGGTTGAGAACCCCTGTTCTGTAGTATTGGAGCAACTTTTTGTTTTCATTATCGATCTAAATATTTTTTTTTCTCCCAAGATATCCAGTGATATATTGTGGCTCTATAATCTCTCTCTACTCACACTAAAGACGGGTATTAGCTATCTCTCTTAGCAACAAAATTGAGCTGTTAGTTGTTATTGCATAGTGTAGGTCTTCTTTTTTTCAGCAGGTCAGTTGTAGATCTAAACTAATGATTCATTAAGTTGAAAAAGTTGTTACTAAATGCATATCTGGTCCGCAGCCCCCTTTTTCTATTATCTACATAATCCATCTAAACCTTATAACGATATTTTAA
Organism: Biomphalaria glabrata; assembly: GCF_947242115.1. NCBI lineage: Eukaryota > Metazoa > Mollusca > Gastropoda > Planorbidae > Biomphalaria > Biomphalaria glabrata. The sequence goes on from NC_074723.1 coordinate 4,671,914, forward strand.
AAAATAATTTATATATATATTGTAAGTAACTCCAGTGGCGGACCGAAAGGGTTAATGTGTGTGCGACCTACTGATACAGGCCAATCACACAGGTCAACGGCTGCTGAACAAGGGACATTACTGCTAGTATACGCAAATATGACCAGTATTATGGTCATGTGACCGAAAGCCTTCAAGGTTGAGAGAGAGTGTGTCAGAAAGGACAGTTGAGTCCAGGGCAGCAGGGCAGTAAGGACTGTGCGGTACCCTGTGAGCCCTCGATAATGTAGCTGTACGAGCTAGACCGCAGCTAGAGGGACTTGTAGCGATTAGTTAGGCAGTTCTGTTGTGTAGCAAAGCATTTGAAGTTAGTGTAGCCAATTGTCTTTATTGGCTGTTGTTGATGTATTTGTAATTAAATCTCCACATTGTTTATTGAAGTTCTTGTTGTCAAGTTCATGTGTTAGATGTGCTGTGTTGTGTTTAGCAGTGTTTACAGAAGGCCTGATAGAGAAGATCGTAACAATATATTGTTAATCACGTGAGATGTTTATATTGTGTTTCTCAAGAGTTATATCCCTTTGTCTATGTGAATAATGTTACTCGTCATTCGGAAAAAAATGATCTTACACTGATAAATAATTAAAACTTAACAAGAAAAACTTAAAAAATACTTTAAAAAAAAACTGTATTAATTAATTTGAATCAGTCATGTAATTATATGTATGATGGACCTAGACATAATAGATCTGTGCTAATTGGTTAATTTTTTATAAAATTTATTCTCGTGTTGTCAGGTAAAAGAAATAATTTCAGCTAATTCGATATTGAGTCTGGGAGAAATAACTCGTACAAACTTTTTTTACCTAACTGACCGACAGAGTGAGTTGATAAAAACTTTGTAAAAATAATATGGGATGCGTGGTCGAGAGGCTAAGTACGCTTAATATCGGCTTGGCTACCTATGAACGGGGCTCGACACCCGACTCGAACAGAGTTGTGTTTCATCCACACTCCATGCATCCACACACAATTCATCTACACACTATGCATCCACACACAGTTCATCTACACACATTTCACTCACCCACTATGCATCCACACACAGTCATTCACACATTATACATCCACACACAATCATCCACACACTATGCAATGCTTGTACGATAAATCTACCACAAGACACACTGGCAGAACTTTTTCATTTAAGTTACTGGATTAGTGGCCCTTTAAAAACCTTCCCTAAGAGCACAGAACCAGGTGGGAAAACGTCAGGAAGACAGCAAGAAAAAAATCAGATTGGTAAATGAGAGAGGAACTCCTTAGGGCTCTCTTCCTCAGACCTCTTGTGAATAGTAGGGGACAGATAAAAATAGCGTGAAACCGTAAAATAGCAATGATACTTCAACAACGCCTTCCTCACACCGCGTGGTGTACTGGAGGGAAGAAGAGGATAAACTGATGACTTTAGGGCCCACAAAATAAAACTTTTTTCATTCTAATTCTATTCGCTATGCACTTCGATCTAGACATTAAATTCAAGCTGGTGAAGTAACAGCTCGTGTTATTATTTCAGACACGTTGACTGTTTCATCATCTCTTACAATCAAACCATCACTGCAATTTCCATCATTGCAATCTCCATCATTGCAATCTCCATCACTACAATCTCCATCACTGCAATCTCCATCACTACAATCTCAATCACTGCAATCTCCATCACTACAATCTCCATCACTGCAATCTCCATCACTGCAATCTCCATCACTGCAATCTCCATCACTGCAATCTCCATCACTGCAATCTCCATCACTGCAATCTCCATCACTGCAATCTCAATCACTGCAATCTCAATCACCGCAATCTCCATCACTGCAATCTCAATCACTACAATCTCAATCACTGCAATCTCAATCACTGCAATCTCCATCACTGGAAATGACGCAATCAGCACGATTTCTTCTTTGTGTTTCAAAGTGTTCCGATGTTGAAATAATTCACGCCCCTACTTGGTTGTTGTGCAATAAGACCCCCTCCCCCTCTTTCCCCTTAGAGTCCTGACCCCTGTCTGCCATGTGCGTTACAAGGTCATGTCAATGTGTTGAGACATAAAGGTCTGGCGAGATCTCTATGCTTAAAGCCTGTCAAACGGGGGGAGGGTAACCCTCCGTTCCTCCGTGTGAAATTCTCTGACATGTCTCACCTCGAGTGACAGATGCTGCATGCAGTGGGTCCTGTTGGTCAATCTTTCAACGCAACGATCTAATCACAATACATCGTCATACAAAATGTTGAAACGTTCTATTGGCAACAGTGCCGTATTGAGACTTGCAATGGCACTCGGCTATTTTGAGACATGGGGCCCTTTATAAGTTCAGGTATACATGTCAGAGCTAAATATTTTTTGGGGGGCCCTAAGCTATAAACTATTTTGCCTGTAGGTTAAATTCGGCCCTGATCAACAATATATTGTATATTGGTGGGAAGCGTGGTCGAGAGGCTAAGTACGCTTGAACTTGGCTTGGCTATGAAGTGGGCTCGAGGTTCGACACCCGACTCGAACAGAGTTGTGTTTACTGAGCGCCTAAAGGCAGAACGGAAAACCTTCTCCCAGATACTGATCCAGAAATGAGATTGGACACTGGCGCTCTGAGCATGCTATAAGCATGAAAGAAGCGCTATATAAAATCTATAATTATTATTACATAAGCAGTTCTTGCTATAAGTTACCTACGGTCTCTGGGGAAGACTTAACTCTTTCTCTCTTAATAACCGAATCATCGTTGATTTGACCACATTAAATTGAATTAATGTTTGGTTTTAAAAGCTTTAATTTATGCTATATAAAAGAGCATGCATTCTCATATAATTCTATACCAAAAGTAACTTTTCTGATTACAAACAAAAATGTTATTGAAGTTTAATCATAGCAGGGTAGAATGTACAAATGTAAAAAATGAACAATTCTGTCAGAACGTGGAAAAATAATTACGGAGTTAAAGAGTTAAAGCGGGTTACGTGACCACATGTAAGGAATCCTCAACCCAACTTTTAGCCTAGTAACACATAGCCTTCATCTTGTGACTAAAATATCATTCAATCTTTGACAGCAGGAGTATCAGGGCAGATTATGACATTCTGTGGCTGTTTAAAAAGTTTTATCGGAATATACGAATCAAATCCAAAGTTTCTTGACATCCGTGAACATTATAATTAAGATAAACATTGTATCGCTATTAAAACACAAGAAAACAATGACATGTCCGGATATAAAGCAGACAAGGTCTATTTGTAGCCATGAATTAAGATGTCTGATTTCCTGAAAATAAATTGTTAAACTAAAACTCGTCTCCAGGGGAAGTGGAGGAATGTAAATAGACAATTGTTTTAAATATAGCCCTTGATGTCTAAAATGAAGTCGTTTCATTCAAGGGAGGTGATTCTTGAATAAACAGCGAATTGAGTTGTCTGACATTACGATGACATGCATACAGACAAGACGATTGTGATGAAATAACACCCAGTGAGTTGATAATTTATTTTTTTTTAAAGAAAGAAAAACTAAATGTATTCAAGTCCTTCTAAACTCTTTTTGCAACACAAGTCTATTTGCGTGGTTGCTAAGAGCTTTAGTTTAGTTTACCATAACGACCACACCGTAAGGCTCGATATTGATGCACATGGCGCAGGACACCAAATGGACATGAATCTATGATTTTTTCCATTGTATAATTAATTTACATTTGAATTCTAAATCTTTATTGTAAACTGAAGATTTGGAATATCATATTAATACTTTAACGTCTGATTCCTTATCTAGCATATTAATATTGTGTCAATATTTTTATAGTATAACATTGATTAGTTTAATTAAAATTATTAAAAAACAACAGCAACAACAACAAGAACAACAAAAAAAAACGCGTATTTGTAGGGTTGATATAGACAACAGTCCATAGTTCATTGAGATTAGACACATACAAACATATGTACATATATACTTGAAGAACCACATACAAACATATGTACATATATACTTGAAGCACCACATACAAACATATGTACATATATACTTGAAGCACCACATACAAACATATGTACATATATACTTGAAGCACCACATACAAACATATGTACATATATACTTGGAGCACCACATACAAACATATGTACATATATACTTGAAGCAGCACATACAAACATATGTACATATATACTTGAAGCACCACATACAAACATATGTACATATATACTTGAAGCACCACATACAAACATATGTACATATATACTTGAAGCAGCACATACAAACATATGTACATATATACTTGAAGCACCACATACAAACATGTACATATATACTTGAAGCACCACATACAAACATGTGTACATATATACTTGAAGCACCACATGCAAACATGTGTACATATATACTTGAAGCACCACATGCAAACATGTGTACATATATACTTGAAGCACCACACACAAACATGTGTACATATATACTTGAAGCACCACATACAAACATATGTACATATATACTTGAAGCACCACATACAAACATATGTACATATATACTTGAAGCACCATGATAAGATATAGTTGGAGTGACGATGCTGTCATGCTAGCAACATGAAAGCCTGACATTTGAAAGTTTAGAGTCCAGTTCTCAACCTTTTTTGCTCGGAGACCCCTTATTATAATCACCCAATCTGCCACGACCCCCCACCCACACAGCAATAGAAGAATAGACAATAACAATTCATATTTTCGATGGTCATAGGCTACCCCTGGCAAATCGTCAATCGACTCCCAACTGGGTCGCGACCCACAGGTTGAGAACCCCTGGATTAGACCAATAGCTAGTTGCCATGACGTACAGACCATGTGTTCAGGCCTTCTGTAACGCATGGTCTCGGTCTGCCCTTGGTGACCTGCAGGGATTACCATTCATTACTGGCTGGACTAACTAGACTTGTTGATTGCATTGTTTACCAGTTTCTATTTGTTGATATTTGAATGAGTGGTGCGCTAGGAACAATCAGACCTAAGAGCTCTTTAAAGGCTTACAGAACAATCAGACCTAAGAGCTATATAAAGGCTTACAGAACAATCAGACCTACGAGCTACATAAAGGCTTACAGAACAATCAGACCTAAGAGCTCTATAAAGGCTTACAAAACAATCTAACCTAAGAGCTATATAAAGGCTTACAGAACAATCAGACCTAAGAGCTATATAAAGGCTTACAGAACAATCAGACCTAAGAGCTATATAAAGGCTTACAGAACAATCAGACCTAAGAGCTATATAAAGGCTTACAAAACAATCTAACCTAAGAGCTATATAAAGGCTTACAAAACAATCTAACCTAAGAGCTATATAAAGGCTTACAAAACAATCTAACCTAAGAGCTATATAAAGGCTTACAAAACAATCTAACCTAAGAGCTATATAAAGGCTTACAGAATAATCAGACCTTAGAGCCATGTAAGGGCTAACAACCTGTTAATAAAGGGAGTTTCCTCATTGAGTCGCTGTGTGGTGTAGGTGAAACCAAGACACAACATAAATACATTACTAGTACACTTGCTAATACACCGGAAAAGAAATTGCTCATATATAAGAAAAGAAATTGCTCATATATAAGAAAAGAAATTGCTCATATATAAGAAAAGAAATTGCTCATATATAAGAAAAGAAATTGCTCATATGTATAAAAAAAAAAGAAATTGCTCATATATAAGAAAAGAAATTGCTCATATATAAGAAAAGAAATTGCTCATGCATACGAAAAGAAATTGCTCATATATAAGAAAAAAAAATTGCTCATATATATAAAAAAAAAAAGAAATTGCTCATATATAAGAAAAGAAATTGCTCATATATAAGAAAAGAAATTGCTCATGCATACGAAAAGAAATTGCTCATATATAAGAAAAAAAAATTGCTCATATATAGGAAAAGAAATTGCTCATATATAAGAAAAGAAATAGCTCATATATAAGAAAAGAAATTGCTCATATATAAGAAAAGAATTTGCTCATATATAAGAAAAGAAATTGCTCATATATAAGAAAAGAAATTGCTCATGCATACGAAAAGAAATTGCTCATATATAAGAAAAGAAATTGCTCCTATATACAAGAAATTGCGAGTTGCCATGACGTACAGACCATGTGTTCAGGCCTTCTGTAACGCATGGTCTCGGTCTGCCCTTGGTGACCTGCAGGGATTACCATTCATTACTGGCTGGACTAACTAGACTTGTTGATTGCATTGTTTACCAGTTTCTATTTGTTGATATTTGAATGAGTGGTGCGCTAGGAACAATCAGACCTAAGAGCTCTTTAAAGGCTTACAGAACAATCAGACCTAAGAGCTATATAAAGGCTTACAGAACAATCAGACCTACGAGCTACATAAAGGCTTACAGAACAATCAGACCTAAGAGCTCTATAAAGGCTTACAAAACAATCTAACCTAAGAGCTATATAAAGGCTTACAGAACAATCAGACCTAAGAGCTATATAAAGGCTTACAGAACAATCAGACCTAAGAGCTATATAAAGGCTTACAGAACAATCAGACCTAAGAGCTATATAAAGGCTTACAAAACAATCTAACCTAAGAGCTATATAAAGGCTTACAAAACAATCTAACCTAAGAGCTATATAAAGGCTTACAAAACAATCTAACCTAAGAGCTATATAAAGGCTTACAAAACAATCTAACCTAAGAGCTATATAAAGGCTTACAGAATAATCAGACCTTAGAGCCATGTAAGGGCTAACAACCTGTTAATAAAGGGAGTTTCCTCATTGAGTCGCTGTGTGGTGTAGGTGAAACCAAGACACAACATAAATACATTACTAGTACACTTGCTAATACACCGGAAAAGAAATTGCTCATATATAAGAAAAGAAATTGCTCATATATAAGAAAAGAAATTGCTCATATATAAGAAAAGAAATTGCTCATATATAAGAAAAGAAATTGCTCATATGTATAAAAAAAAAAGAAATTGCTCATATATAAGAAAAGAAATTGCTCATATATAAGAAAAGAAATTGCTCATGCATACGAAAAGAAATTGCTCATATATAAGAAAAAAAAATTGCTCATATATAGGAAAAGAAATTGCTCATATATAAGAAAAGAAATAGCTCATATATAAGAAAAGAAATTGCTCATATATAAGAAAAGAATTTGCTCATATATAAGAAAAGAAATTGCTCATATATAAGAAAAGAAATTGCTCATGCATACGAAAAGAAATTGCTCATATATAAGAAAAGAAATTGCTCCTATATACAAGAAATTGCGAATAGACACGAACACAAATTGCTAATACAATTCTACAGGACTAGTTTAACATAGAATAGACCAAATATCTTGGCACCTTTTTTTATTTATTATCTTATCTTATAAATTACAGGCGTTACTTCAAAAAGAGAAGATAATTACTTCTACGAGTGTCCCTATGTCAAACTAGTTATGCTTGTTAATCAGTTACTTTAAAATATTTCAAGGCTTTGGTTTTCCATTCTATGCTCTAATAGCACTAGGGGGAAAGGAGCAATTGTACACGTTGGTCCGAGCATATTATATATGGAATAAGAAAGGGGCCTTTATCATTGAGTCTTTCTGTGTATTTTATTAGTTGTTTTTTTTTCTGGCAGACTCAGGCAACCCATTCCATGCTCTAAAAGCATTAGAGAAAAAGGAGTACTTTTACAGATTTACCCTAACATAGATTATCTCTGCGTCTTTTCCGAGTGTTTTATTTTCTTAGGTTTTGTTTTCGTATTTGTAAATTATGGTTTAGTGTTTAATGTATAACTCCTACTCTACTTTTTAGTCTTTGGTCCTGCAGTGTCTCTAAATTTAGTGATTTTACTAAAGGAGCTACTCTAATCAGATTTGAATATTCGTTTGTTATTAATCTCATGGCTATTTTACGTCCGTCCTAGTTTCTTAATGTTTTCTTAAGTTATGGGGGTTCCAAACAGTGGATGCATGTTCTAATGTTAGTCTAATCAAGGTTAAATAACAATTTTAGTTTTATGTTCTTGTTTGATTTATAAAAATTCCTTTTAATAAAAACCTTATGCTTTTTTTTTTTTTTTTTTTTTTTTTTTTTTTTTTTTTACATTTCATGATTTTTATCAATATGAGATTCCATGGTAATATTGTATTTATTAGAACACCTAGATTTTTTCCTTGGCACAGTCTTCAAAAAGAGCTGACAGCTCTGCAGCAATAAGCTGGCTAGAAGAAGAAGAAGAAGACCTAGATATTTTGAATTATATATCTATACCTACAAGATGGCGTCACACTTGTTTTCAAAACGTTAAGGAAATTGGGAATTGAAATAGATAACAAGAAATGTAGCCGCCATTATATCCTGAAGTATCTTGATGTATTAGTCTAGTTTTCTTGCCAACTAATCTCGTACTAATGTGAGAGGTATGTGTGTGTGTGTTTCTCCGCTAGCACAGTGCTCGACCAACTGTGGATACATTAGGTCTGCTGGTATCAGACATATTTCAACAGCGTTGTGGATGCATTAGGTCTGTCGGTATCAAACATATTTCAACACTGATATTGATCTGTTTTGTTTTGTAGTTTTTTTTTTAAACGGTGTCTGGGTTTGTTTTTTTAGTGCTCCATACGATTAGTGTTACTTCGTTTTCTATTGGCTGTGTAGTTTTCTCTCCTCTAACTCTGTTCAAAATTGTCCAAGTGGCTAATAATAATTAAATAAAAATTGTTCATTTATGTTTTATTGGGTTTTTTTTAAAATGGCGTCTGGGTTTTTTTGTTGTTTTTTTTTAGTGACCCATACGATTAGTTTTATTTTTTTTTTCTATTGGCTGTGTAGTTCTCTCTCCTCTAACTCAATTCAAGATTGTCTAAGTGGCTAATAATAATTGAATAATACCATCCATTAATAGGGGGTGCCTTGGCTAAGTTGTTAAGCGCTTGGCTTCCGAAGTTGAGGTCCTGGGTTCGAATCTTGATGAAGAATGAGATTTTGAATTTCGGGATTTTTAGGGCGCCAATGAGTCCACCCAACTCTATAGGGTACCTGACTTTAGCTGGGGAAAGTAAAGGCGGTTGGTCGTTGTGCTGGCCCCATGACACCCTGCTCGTTAACATTCGGTCAAAGAAACAGATGACCTTAACATCATTGACCCTACAAATCGCAAGGTCTGAAAGGGGACGTTATTTTCACTACTTGTACTTATCCCATTAATAAGCGTGATTATCAGGTCTACACTACACATATAGATTTATGTGCGTGTAGGTGTGTTTTCAACCCGAAGACATTTCTTTGATCTTTATTACAATATGAAACAAATCTTTCTGATTCATACTTTTACTTCTATGATTTCCATAACTCTAAGCATCTGTTCGGCAACAAATTAAATCGTCTGTACAGAAAAATCTCTTGTTTGGCCACCTGTTTCGAGCTCAGCTTAACTGGCAACCTGGCAAACTTAACTGGCTAATACCGGAAAGAAAAATAATGTCGAATCAAAACAATAGGAATAATATTCTCCCCATGTAAATTGTTTGTATAGTCAGTAATGAACGTTGAGTTGCCGATAGATTAATTAAAACAGAGGCGTTTGCTGATGAAGCTAAAAGTAGGGGTCTGACTGAGACCATTCGTTATAAATGGAATCAACACTGACCTGCATCGTTACGACCTGTGGGCAGTTTAGACCAATAGCTCGTCGCCACGTCGTACAGACCTGTGTCTAGACTGCCCACAGGTTGTGACGTTGCACGCCAGTGTTCAGGACTTCTATAATGACTGGTCTCGGTCTGAAGCAGTGGCGTAGAATCCACACCGCGAAGGGGTTCATTGCTCCAGGGCCCAAGACTTATTGTGATTTCACATTGGTGATTGGAAGATGGTTGTTTATTACGTGTAAGTAGTCGTATAAGAACTAAATTGCACTACACTATTACATTTTAAAGATGGTACAAACATTGGAAATCCCTTTTGTCATATGTACTGACGTTGACTCGATTTGTTTATTATACTAAATGTCTAGTTTCTTGGGGTGGGACACCATCGTATTCTTGAAGTTGTGTTTACTGGTAGCTTATTACGTCATGCGTCTGCTATTAAAACAAACCTAGTGAAATTATTTCCCTTGTTCTATAAAAAAGTTGAAGAAAAGTTATCCTATCAGAACTTGCGATCAATAGGGCAAATGATGTTAAGGGGCGCCCTAAAAAAAAACCAAATTCCAAATCCCAGTCGTCACCGACATTTAAACCCATGACCCCAGGTTCGGAAGCCTCCTCAAAATGTATCAGATGTGCGTTATTTCTTAAGTGTGTGTGTGTGTGTGTGTGTGTGTGTGCGGGTAGGAGAGGGAGGATGTCAGTGAATGTCTAAGACCGTCACAGGGAACTGGCTGAGATGCCTACACGGCCTTTCGTCACGAGGTACTAGATCTATTAAGTAGAGCTGTAATAGGGTGTGGTTCTCGAGTTCACTCCTAGTGCGGTCAAACTCCATTACACTTTATCCTGGTCTCACCTATGCCCTGTTAAAACCATTTTCATGTCTTTTAGCCAGGGACAACACATGATAATGGGGGGGGAGGGGGGTCAGAGAAGTAAGAGGTGGCGAGGGGGGATGTGCAGCAGGGAGTAATAAGAGCTGAAAGGGGAGGGGGGAGAGTACACTGGGGTGTAATAAGAGCTGGGGGAGTCCACTGCGGTGTAATCTTATTAACCCTGCCTGGTAATGTCCAGCTTAACTGGATTGAGGCCACCCGTGCATCTGCTCGCGTGGAGCTAACGATGTCTACGCAGCCGTTCCCTTCACAGTTTGGGCGTCGCCATCAGCTGGGTGGTGCAAGGAGGAGTGGGGAGGGGGGAAGCACCTTATTACATCAGTTTACCAGCGGCGCGAGTAGCCAAAGGGTTAAAGAGGGCACACCGGTCACAAACAGTTAGAGTAATCTCATTACGATGTTGCCTTCTGTTTTGTCTTTTATTGCTCAGATTATTCAATTAGCTGAGAACCACAAGAAGAGACATAAAAGCTACAATAAAACACACAAGTCAATTTTTCTACGTACTATACAAACTAAAAGTAATTACCTGACAAAACCAAGAAACTTTGTTCCATTTTTAATTCATCAACAGCCGAAACCAAAGTTAGTTGAATACGAATATGTGTTTAGATTAATTCGAAACAAGTCAGACTAAAAGAGATATGGACAGGCTAGGGTCTGTTACATTTGTTCTGTTAGGATGCTCTAAGATCTGTCATTTTAATCTGTTATAATGCTGTAAGGTTCGTAACAATAAGGTCTGTTAAAATGCTGTGAGGTCTGTTACAATACTCTAAGGTCTGTCGCAATACTGTAATCACTAAGGCGGCCAATGTCCCTCTGATGTAAGTTGCAAAGCTCCAAGATCTGTTTTATTATTGTATTATCTGTTAAATTGCGCTGAGGTCTATTACAAAGCCGAATGTAAGTTACAATTCTTCGTTGCTGGTTTGTTTTTATATTCTTCTAAGTTTTATATATTATTCTAAAGTTTGTTACATAGCTGTAAGGTTTGTTAAAATTCTGTATGTTTTTACATTGTTCTAAGGTCAGTTCCGGCACTATAAGGTCTGTTACATTGATACAGGCACAGCTATTCCTTAACATTGACAGTAAAATGAGTTGAAGAGCTAAATAAAAAAGCAATTAAATAAAACGTACAAGAATTATATAATTTTCTCTAAAGGTGCACAGATGAACAAAATAAACATTCTAAATGGATTTCTTAAACATTTCTTAATTACAACCTCCTTTTCTTCAAGAACAAAGCGCCGCCCTTGAATGTAATATAAACAAAAAATAAAAACTTTCTATTTTCTTTTCTCTACGCCCTGGCTAAACACCAGAAGTCGTTATTAGCTATGTCAGTTTATTACCTACCGATTGGTACACCTATGTAATCAGGTAGATTAAGTCAATAAACTTACCCTCTTTCAAGAGCTCAGGTAAGGAAATAGATCAGGCGTCCCCAAGACATCCAGAAGCACGAACATCTAAATCCTTAAGATAATTTCAAGTGGTTCTGGGTAGAGAAGAAAAACAATAACATAAATATTGTATTACCAAAAAAAAATTACCTAAAAGTTGGGATCCGCTAAGTTCTAAATGTAGATGCTACTGGTAAAATGCGAAGTCCAGGCATTCCTTAGAATTATATAAAAGTATACTCCTCTTTCTGTGCGAATATATTTTCTGATACAAACTCTTAATTTTCAATTATAATCCGTATCCCTACCCGAACTGGGCCCCGCGAAATCCGTTTCGCATTGGGCCCCACAATAGTTAAATCCAGCCCTTCTATTTATTGATAGGTGAATACTACTTGTTCTCCCCCCTCCTCTTTTATTTTCGCCTCTAGAATTGCGTGGGGTAACTCTAGTCCGTCCGACTTGCGGAAATAAAAGAGTGATCTTTCCATTACTTGGTGTCCAAACTCTTGAGCCATGAAGAGAATTATATACATATAGTTTTTTAAAGAATTTTTGTCTCTATAAAAACACTTTCTTACACTCGGCATCCTGGATTCGTCTGGCATATCCAACACAGCTTACGGCATTGCCACTGATCTTGCACCATTCTTCAAGACTAACATTTAAATTAATGCTCTGTCTGTAGCAACTAACAACTAACTAATACTGCCTTTCTTCACACTCCACAACATGCTAACATCACACAATATAACCTCATGTCAACAATAGATTCACTTCACATGAACTTTGAAACTTATCGCCTAAGCTCATATTGTCTCCCCTTGTGGTGTGCCGTGTATGTGTCTGTTTCTGATGTAACCATTGAGTTAAGGTGGGTGAACGGTTTGTCTGTGTGGGCGAACGGTTTGTCTGTGTGGGCGAACGGTTTGTCTGTGTGGGCGAACGGTTTGTCTGTGTGGGTGAACGGTTTGTCTGTGTGGGCGAATGGTTTGTCTGTGTGGGCGAACGGTTTGTCTGTGTGGGCGAACGGATTGTCTGTGTGGGTGAACGGTTTGTCTGTGTGGGTGAACGGTTTGTCTGTGTGGGTGAACGGTTTGTCTGTGTGGGCGAACGGTTTGTCTGTGTGGGTGAACGGTTTGTCTGTGTGGGTGAACGGTTTGTCTGTGTGGGTGAACGGTTTGTCTGTGGGCGAACGGTTTGTCTGTGTGGGCGAACGGTTTGTCTGTGTGGGCGAACGGTTTGTCTGTGTGGGCGAACGGTTTGTCTGTGTGGGCGAACGGTTTGTCTGTGTGGGCGAACGGTTTGTCTGTGTGGGCGAACGGTTTGTCTGTGTGGGCGAACGGTTTGTCTGTGTGGGCTAAGTAGGTTCTGATGCAATCGAGAGGATGTAACCATTGAGTACAGGTGGGTGAACGGTTTGTCTGTGTGGGCGAACGGTTTGTCTGTGTGGGCGAACGGTTTGTCTGTGTGGGCGAACGGTTTGTCTGTGTGGGTGAACGGATTGTCTGTGTGGGTGAACGGTTTGTCTGTGTGGGCGAACGGTTTGTCTGTGTGGGTAAACGGATTGTCTGTGTGGGCGAACGGTTTGTCTGTGTGGGCGAACGGTTTGTCTGTGTGGGCGAACGGTTTGTCTGTGTGGGCGAACGGTTTGTCTGTGTGGGTGAACGGTTTGTCTGTGTGGGTGAACGGTTTGTCTGTGTGGGCGAACGGTTTGTCTGTGTGGGTGAACGGTTTGTCTGTGTGGGCGAACGGTTTGTCTGTGTGGGTAAACGGATTGTCTGTGTGGGCGAACGGTTTGTCTGTGTGGGCGAACGGTTTGTCTGTGTGGGCGAACGGTTTGTCTGTGTGGGCGAACGGTTTGTCTGTGTGGGCGAACGGTTTGTCTGTGTGGGCTAAGTAGGTTCTGATGCAATCGAGAGGATGTGTGTCTTAGTTGAGGTTAAAAAAAAGGGTTGTGGAACTTTAAAAGAAGGGGGAACAAGCGATAGACGAGTGACATTAAGATGTGCATTTTTTTTACTTAATTTTTATTTTAACTTTTATCTCTTTTAAACTATATATTTGTGTATACTTGACAAAAATTCCATTTCACCTTTATATCAGTTGTAAGACATTGTTATCATATTTGTTTTTTTTTTCTACATAAAACTTCTATGTATTATTGTAAAACAGGAGCATTTCTATAAAAAAAATACTAGGATTGCATATTGAACTCAATGTAGGTTTCAGCATCGAAATTCTAAAACTATCCGTTACAACTATTTTTAGCTCGCAAAAGATTACATTTAAATCGGATTTTCAAAGCGCTTTTAGCTTTTGGGATGAAACTGTGACAACAAGATGGACAGACGGACCAACAGACGAATAAAAAGACAACGCAAAACTATAATAGAGGTTTTTCGGTGGCGAGTAAAATCGTCATTATTAATGTCTGTCTTAAAAAACATACATATATAGAAGTATTTTGTCTTTATCAAAGAACCTTGTTTAAATATATTTTCTAAATGATAAGAAAGTGTTAAAAAAAGCAACAAAAAAATAAAATTGTGTTTAAACTGAACTTGCTGTTTCAATTTTCTAATTCATGTATGACATGAGTTCCATATAATCGTACAAGGATGATCACTATTTAGTAGATATATTAATGCCTTTCATTACCTATTCATGTTAATTGAGATTTCAACTCTACTGGGCCATTGTTTTTCTGCGACCTAGTAAATACAAAAGTGATACTTTCTTGAACTAGCCTAATATAAAAGTAATACTTAAAGAAATCCCCACACAAAAACAACAACAACAAAAAAAAAAAGCTTATCTAGGAGGAAAGAACTCTACATTTAATCAATACTATAGTATTTATTCCCCCTAATCAATATCAAACAAATTACTTAATAACTACTAATTTATTAATTAATTGGTTAATATTTTGATTGATGGATGTTTTGTAAGGTACAGTGAATAACTAGACCCTAGAATGGGATGTGGGGGAAATAGCGGGTACAGAAATTGTACCAGACAGTGTGATTTCATATATTGCGTTTTAATTTTAAAAAATATCTTTTAGAACTGTTTCGTTTTGGTCATATTTCTAGTTCGATTTTTTGTTTACGTACATGTATAAATAGTCTACTCTTAAATAATATTGTATGTCTCCATTGGAACTGTAGGCCTACTCTCTAAGTTTTTGTATTGGTCAATTTTTAAGTCTTATTTGGAAGTCTACTCTTTTAGTGAAATTTATTTGTCTGTATTTATAGTCTAGAGGGCGAGGTGGTTAAATGATTAAGCGCTTGGCTTCCAAACCTGAGGGATAGGGTTCGAATCTCAGTGAAGATTGGGATTTTTTTTTTCAGGATCATTAGGTGCCTCTTGAGTTTACCCAGCTCTGATGGGTACCTGACTTGACATTAGTTGGGGAAAGTAAAGGCGGGTGGTCGTTGTGCTGGCCACATGATAACCTCGTTAACCAAGGGCCACAAAAAGAGGTGACCTTTACATCATCTGCCCTATAGATTGCAAGGTCTGAAAGGGGAACTTTATTTACTAACTTTATTTATAGTCTACTCTGTCACTCATTGATCTTTATTAGGAATCGACCACCTTAGGAATTTAACGTAATTACTACCATCTGGTCTCTACTGTAACTTGTATGTCTACATTTAAATCCCACTCTCTAATCTATTTGTTTTCATTAAGAGTTAAGCCTTTAGCCTCTAGCACCCCCCCCCTCAATCCTTCCCTATTTTTCGCATCAGTCTTCATTTATCACTTACTCCCAATTTGCAGAGAAACTGCAGTAATCGAAGCTGTAATCGATGCGCGTTATTCTGTTTTATCGTATTTGAAGTATAATGGCATCCAGTTCGATTACGGAGTCACTTAAGCGTCGGTAATTCAATATCGAGTCTACCTCGGCGAGCGCAAATTTTCATCGGACGATAATCGTAGCAGACGTAATTTTATTTGGTTGGTGCGATGACCTGATGGTACGTGCCCTGCCAGACGTCTGCCGGGTTTGACACAAAGTAGATAACATCGAACAAAAGAGTAAACACACACGCACGCACGCGCGCACTCACTCGACGTTTTGTTTCAGCGGGGAGGCAATCATTATTTTATTTACATCTCATGTACTTGTCACAAAGAGTGTGCCTATGACCTATGACCTTTTCGTCAAATATGAACGCCGGCAATACAGCAGTTAATGACATAGGCGGATCATTCGTTTTAGATGTTTCGCTTGTTCTTTCAGAATGAAGATTATAATATCCATTCCCGAACCTCCCTGACATTGGCGTAACTAGGAATTTTTCATCATGTGGGGGCCCGGGATGTTTGACCTCTTTAGGCCCCTGCATTTTGCGTAATATTTTATATTTAATGTAAAAAAAAAATTCGAAGTGGGAGCCCAAGGGGATTTTAAAATTCTCCCCCCACACGCTGTCCCACACCCTAGTTACGCCACTGCTCCCGCAGGACTGGGTTCAAACCCAGGACCATCGAGACAACTAACCACTCGAACAGGCAACATTTGTAATGCAGAATGCCCTAAGGCAGAGTTCTCAACCTTTTATGCTCGGCGACCCCTTTTTACAATCCCCCACTCTGCCGCAACCCCCCCCCCCCCACACACACACACACATACACCAATAGAGGAATAGACAATAACAATACATATTTTCAATGGTCTTAGGCGACCCCTGGCAAATCGTCAATTGACCCCTAAGGGGGTCGCGACCCACAGGTTGAGAACCCCTGCCCTAAGGAGTACAGTATTACTTTTTTTAGCTGTTTTACACTACCATATAGAATTTTGGTTCTGTTGGGTTGTAGTGGTAATAGGGTCTGCTTAAGGTGGATTAATTTACGCGATTCAAAGAGGATAATATTCACAGTTGTATATGTGTCTAGAGAGGGGTGAGTGTGTGGGCGAGTGTGGGTGAGTGTGTGGGTGAGTGTGTGGGGTTTATTCTGTTAAGATGAAAAATGTAAGGTGTTCCTAGTAAGAAGAGTTGTAAATGTGTTACTCTAGTATGAAATCCATTAAAGGAAGTTAACTCAGAAATAGTCAGTGCAGCATTTCATTAAATTCTAACGTGCTAAAATTTTTACTACTAATAATAATGATAATAATAAAAATAAAAAAATAATAATCCTTATAATGTGCTAACAATGTGAAAGTGCACTCAAAGAAAAAAGAAGTTTGTTTTCATTTGTCGTTTTTTTTCCTTAATATTACTGCATATATTTACTTGTTGGAAAAGGCGAATTGTTACCAAGTATAGACAGTACAACAAGATATTTTTATTGAACACATTCTATTAAATTTGCAATGGGTGATTAGTAATGGCTGCACATCATCCTACATATAACAAATTCACAATGCCATAGAACACAGTCCTCACTCGCAGTAGACAATGACTCTTTTTATTTATTTAAAGTAATTTAAACACAGCTTATATCAACTCACTCTGTCTGTTTGGTAAAAAGTTAGAGAACACGTCACTTCTCCCACACCCGATAGTTGACCCGTGACATTGACATTGGGGGGCTGCCCGGTCGTGCGGTTCGCGCGCTGGTCTGTCATTCGGACTGTCATACCCTGCCCGATGCCATCCTCCGTCGTCCTGCGGGAGGTTTGGACTAGGAAGTTAATTTATCTTCAACTCTGAAGGAACATCCGAAACATGTAAAACATTTTACATTTTACAAAACCTTTGCAATGACCTGATGATTGAGGACTTCGTTCTTTGTTCTCCCTAGAGTAACATGCGCACTTTGTGTGTGGTTTGTGTTAGCTTAAACAATGATACACTTATAAGCTTAATAATACACTAAGGAACACTGAACTCAATCAGCGACGCCAACACTAGACGCTGGCTACATCAGACTCTTTAATAACATACTCTGACTTTACAAAAGTTACACACAACACTTTGATATGCTTTCATATCAAGGAAAATAACTTACTTTACATATATACATATATAATATATTTATATAATATAATATAATATATTTTCCTCGGCTGACATAGAAGAGAGCACCTGGTTGCATGCGGCCTCAGAACGAGACAGCTGCAGGTCACTCACGAAGGCCGCGGGATACACATTTGAGACCAAAAGAAAATCTTCTGTAGAGGACAGACGCAGACGGCAAAAAGAAAATGTAAATCGACCGCCTGCGGACAATGGTTATTCTTGCCCTGGATGTGGCAAAATATGTAGGTCACAGCTGGGGCTGCGCAGCCACGGGAAATATTGCTTTCCTCACTGATCTTCGAACTCGAAGACTAGCCTTATTATTATATATATATAAATAAGAAACACATACACATAAACACAATGTTAACAGTTTGAGGTCTGTGATTTTTTCTTGGATTTATACTGTCCCATTCGGTACAGTATTACTCACACTCAAGGCCGGCCTAAGGCCACTGCAACCTATGCGGCTGTAGTGGGCCCCGCACTTTCATATGCCCCGCGCTAATTCTATATGTAAATTATTAAATTTAAACATTATAACTTATATATAATAACAGGGTTTCCGCGGTCTCATGAAAAAAAGACAAAATTTTCATTTCGGGGTGCCAATCCTACGCGCAATAAAAGAAAAAACGGAATTTGTCAGCTTTCATTTAATACAAATGTATTGCAAAGACGAATGTATTTTTAATACAAAGTCTTAAATTTGACATTGTGCTTGTCTCTACACAGACTGGGCCCAGCTCAATCAGTTCCGCATAGGGCCAAGCAATTGTTAGGGCCGGTCACAACTTACCGTAAGGGGCCTTGCGACTCATTCCTGAGCCAGGCCTATAAGTACCTTGCTACGCCACTGGTGCCTATATCTCTTTTGAAGGAAAAGAAATTGATCCTTAAATAAACTTACGCTCATTCACAGTTCAATAATCCACAAAAGTTATATTTAAAAAAAAAATTACGTAAGGTCAGTCTACTGGACGATTAAAGTATTTCAAAATTTTAGAACTAGGTCAGTCTGCTGGTCAACAAAAGTTTGAGCTAGGTCAATTTCCAGGTCCGAAAAAGAAAAAAAAACAACAACCTTCGACTAATGAGTCCTATCTGGTGATACCAGTCTTTCTCCCGTGGTTTTTTCCCTTCTAATTGATTGGATCCTAAGTCTGTACTCTTCTGGGACTCTGGTGACCAATTCATTACCTTCAGAAAGTACAGGTTTGTTATTGTTTGTTCTTCTTGTTCCCAAAGCATTGACAAGGGGAAGTAATACATGTGTAAGCAGGAGTTGTTGATATGTCCACCACCCTCTCTCCCAGCACTTGCCCTACTCGACCTCCCAGGACATATATAAAATATTTTTATTATTCGATTTGATAGTAACTTGACTTTTTGTGTGGTTAGATACTTTGGAATATGGGATAAATGCTTATACTCTAATTGTAGAGAATCGCGAAGGGTCATTTAATATTTCAATCTTTCTTTGCAATATTGGAATCAAAATTCTTTTATTTTAGTCTCACATTACGAATATCGGAAATGAGCCAGGTCTATCAGTTTCGCGTTATCTGTGTGTTCGTTTGTCAGTCAAATATCTTTTAAAAAATGAAACACTTATTTAACCCTTAAAGTGCTGAGCTGTTTTACAATAAGGGCATACAAAATGGAATTACAATTCTGATGTTTAGAGGCTAAACCAACCACACGCGTTTTAAGGGTTAACAATCATTTCACCATCGCATGAATCGTAATAAAAAAAAAGTGTATCTTAAACCGAAACTTCCTCGCCTTGTTTTGAAATTAATTATTGAATTTCAAAATATACATGCACATTTGTAAAACCAAGATATAAACATATATTTTGTAGTATTTACGGACTTCTTCACTTACCCAGGTGATAGCCAAGGAAGGCAAAGTAACTGTAGTCCAGAAACACAATAAGAGGAATATAACTATTCGTATATCTTATATAACAGCAACAGCAGTTGCGGATACAGTTGAGCTGTTCAAGAGCATACAGCATATTAATATGAAAGACAATTAATTTTGAATTCGGTTTGCTTCCTATTAAAGACGACGGGCCTTTCTTATTAACCACAAATACGCTCAGATACCAGACATTCAATCTTCCCGAAAGTCAGAGGCAGACCGGATGTTTAATTCTGTGTCTTATGTTTATTGTCCAACTTTCTTCCTGCTTTCTTAAAAACCTGTTATATTCTTTATTTCTAATATTCTCTCACATTCTCTCTTTTCTCTCTCACATTCTCTCTTCCTCGCACTCTTTCTTTAAAAACATTAGTGATTGGAACTAAACTAACTTTTAAAAGTTTAACTAAAACTAGTTTTCAACTAAAATAAAGTAGTTAAACTATTAGTTTATCATGAATTTCACAAGATAGTTAAACTAAACTAAAGAAAGTTAATTAAACTATGAAAAAAACTTTTTCATAACTTTTTGGGGGGGAGGGGGAGGGGGGGGGTTGAACTAGACCTATATATATAGATATAATCATCCGACTGTATGCCTACGGTTCCATCTTATTCTTTTAACATTCTAGTAATATTTATCTATAATAAAATAAAATGTCTAAATAAATATGTGTGCTTGTATTTTTCCCTTGAATTAAAACCTTTAGAAAATAGTGGTACTCTTTAAAAAAAATATATGAACTTATTATATAACGACAAATCTTACTTATACTGGTAAAGTTTAAAATCTCATTAAATAACATATATTTAGAATTTCAAATTTAGATCTAGTATCCGAAGAAATAGAAACGAAATCGTTGGAGTTTTAAGAAACATTTGACCTGTATAACTATTTTATAGTGTAAAATACATGCTTGACTAACCATGCCGATGTGCTATTTTCTTGTCTGACCACTAAAAATACAACTAACACTATTGCGTAACCGTTTAACGCGCAAGGGAAAAAAAATGGGTGATCTTGTCATTATAGACTGCACACTCAGTACACTATATAGACCTACACGTGTACGTCTATCTGGCCAGGTTGTTAGAATCAGTCGGACACACCGTCTATTTACTTTATGGGCAGGGTGGGTGTATAACTATTTTAGTGTAAAGATATATCTCCGAACATGCTTGACTAGCCACGCCATTGTGTTATTTTTTTGTCTGACCTCTCCACATTAAGCAAACACTATTGTATAACGCTTAATGCATGGTAGTCTTACAGTATTATCGACTAAACACGTACAGTACACTAGGCCTACATGTGGTCATGTGTATGTCTAGCTGACCAGGTTGTTAAAATCAGTTGGACACAGTCTATTTACTTTATGGTCAGAGAGGGTGTGGATTAAGATTTTTTTCTAGAGTTGGTTACCCTAATGCTTTTAGATCTATATAGTCCTAGCTGTTGATTTAGACTGAATAGATCTCAATAATAAGTCTTAAGACTATAAAAAGGGTATACTTGATGTTCCTGCAGTTAAAAAAATATTGTTTGCCGCAAATGAATTGATTAAAACCACTAAATATTGACCTCACTAATCAGATTCCCACTAGAAACAGAAATTAAACACCTCCACGTGGCTCACAAAAAAAATTCGGAACAACCTCATTCATAATATTGCATAGAAGCTTTTGGCAAAAAATGTTTAACATTTTATAATACTGCTACTTTCAGTTGCAAATATTTACTTCCATAACTTCTACCAGGATCTTACTTTACCCTCTTCAAATGCAGACTGACTAAATAGTTGTTAACTGCATCATTTTTTTTTGATAATCAAATTTATTGATATCACATGACCAGAAAACAGGGAGTGCGTTTCAACCCTGACCACATGTTCAAAAGTTTTACAAATTTTAATTAAACTTTTTAGTTAGTAAGTAAATAATATTAATTAAACTACGATTTTAACTAAACTTTTTTTTAGTTAAACAATGGCCTTAACTAATTTTTTTAAGTTAAAATTTTTAGTTAACTTTTGCCCATCACTAAAAAAAACATCTTTCTTTCTCAGAATAATACTTTCTATTTCATATTCTTATTCTTTTTCATGCAGTCTTCTTTGTCTGCCGTATTTCTTTATCTCTTTACTCCTCGTTCTTTCTTTCTTTCTCATACTTTCTATTTCTCTGTACTTTCGTTGATCTTTCTCTTTCATACTTTCTCTTTACCTTCCTTGCTCTCTTCTCTACGTCACCGGGCACTGTACAGTGACATAAACTAAACAATCCAACATGGAGCGAGGTAGAAACAAGGCCATTCAGACTCCCTCCCTTTTTTTTTCTTCCCAAAATACAGTTACATGCCACCCAGTTATCGTCTGCTTTCACACCTGCTCGTCTTGATGCTCGCGGCTATTGGGGTCACTTCCGGAAACGTCACATCCTTTTTTTCCTACAGCCCAAACATGAGGAAAATGTTTTGTATGTGTCCCCTCCATTCATGACAGGCTAAACAGCATCTAGCCAAATCATTTGTTTTGATTGGCCTCACCAGGTAGGCGTCTGCCGCGTGTGTCTTGTGTTTATTTCTACTAAGCATGTCATTGCAAGGGCGGTTTTCTTTTTAAACAGCTGTGTCACGTGACATAACCCAAACAATCAAACATGGAGCGAGGTAAAAACGAGGCCAATTGAACCCCCCCCCCCTCCTTTATTTCTTCCCAAATTTTTTCTCTCCCCCGTACTTACGTTCCGATCTACCTGAGCTGCTCGTGTGTGTGTGTGTGTGGGGGGGGGGTGGAGTAAGATCACTGGCATTATACTAAATACGAATCTGACCAATGACGTGGGCAATCATGGGGTTAAACGGTTCTCGACTAAGACTGCTTCATTTCTTCTTCTCCGTTTTCATTGTTATGTTGGCGCGTTCAGATGACTAGACCAATATATGAGATGAACTGTTGGCGCGTTCAGATGACTAGACCAATAAATGAGATGAACTGTTGGCGCGTTCAGATGACTAGACCAATATATGAGATGAACTGTTGGCGCGTTCAGATGACTAGACCAATATATGAGATGAACTGTTGGCGCGTTCAGATGACTAGACCAATATATGAGATGAACTGTTGGCGTGTTCAGATGACTAGACCAATATATGAGATGAACTGTTGGCGCGTTCAGATGACTAGACCAATATATGAGATGAACTGTTGGCGCGTTCAGATGACTAGACCAATATATGAGATGAACTGTTGGCGCGTTCAGATGACTAGACCAATATATGAGATGAACTGTTGGCGCGTTCAGATGACTAGACCAATATATGAGATGAACTGTTGGCGCGTTCAGATGACTAGACCAATATATGAGATGAACTGTTGGCGCGTTCAGATGACTAGACCAATATATGAGATGAACTGTTGGCGCGTTCAGATGACTAGACCAATACATGAGATGAACTGTTGGAGTGTTCAGATGACTAGACCAATATATGAGATGAACTGTTGGAGTGTTCAGATGACTAGACCAATATATGAGATGAACTGTTGGAGTGTTCAGAAGACTAGACCAATACATGAGATGAACTGTTGGAGTGTTCAGATGACTAGACCAATACATGAGATGAACTGTTGGAGTGTTCAGAAGACTAGACCAATACATGAGATGAACTGTTGGAGTGTTCAGATGACTAGACCAATACATGAGATGAACTGTTGGAGTGTTCAGATGACTAGACCAATATATGAGATGAACTGTTGGCGCGTTCAGATGACTAGACCAATATATGAGATGAACTGTTGGAGTGTTCAGATGACTAGACCAATATATGAGATGAATTGTTGGAGTGTTCAGATGACTAGACCAATATATGAGATGAACTGTTGGAGTGTTCAGATGACTAGACCAATATATGAGATGAACTGTTGGAGTGTTCAGATGACTAGACCAATATATGAGATGAACTGTTGGAGTGTTCAGATGACTAGACCAATATATGAGATGAACTGTTGGCGCGTTCAGATGACTAGACCAATATATGAGATGAACTGTTGGAGTGTTCAGATGACAAGACCAATATATGAGATGAACTGTTGGAGTGTTCAGATGACTAGACCAATATATGAGATGAACTGTTGGCGCGTTCAGATGACTAGACCAATATATGAGATGAACTATTGGAGTGTTCAGATGACTAGAGCTATACATGAGATGAACTGTTGGAGTGTTCAGATGACTAGACCAATACATGAGATAAACTGTTGGAGTGTTCAGATGACTAGACCAATATATGAGATGAACTGTTGGAGTGTTCAGATGACTAGACCAATACATGAGATGAACTGCGCAGTTGTTTCCAAATCAGGGAGCTCTCCATATAGTTTGATCCCTACGGAAATTTGTTGTGATTACAATGACTCTTTTCTCATATACAGATAACACAACAGAGAAACATGACACATAAATAGAACATAAATAGTAGCTCAAGTGGAAAGATACGCCTTTGATTACTTTTAGAAGCTTCGCTTGCTTCAACAAGACACTCTGTATTGTGATCTAATAAAAGGCGGGAGAGCCGCTGGTCGTCCACTTCTAAGGTATACTTAAATCCGGCCCCTGGCCTTCACGCAGGTAGCGAGAAAAGACTAAATCATGCCAGACGTACTTCGCTTCCACATCGTCTAGTTGACCTAGATCTAGCGGTACGAGCAGACGTAAAGCCAGTTGGAAATGCAATTCCGCTGCAAGTGCTGGGCGCGCAATAAAAAAAAAACATAAAAAAAAGGCACTGATCAAAGCTCGTACATCGTGGAGCGTGAGGTGGCGCCATTCCGTGATTTGATTCAGCTTTTGGGAGGACGCCGACCTCCTGAAGCAATTGTTTGAAGATGGCATCAATCAGATAATTCAATCAGAACAGCAGAACACGACATCATAAACACTCAATAAAATTTTGGCCGATAGGTGTCGCTGTGTGTGCGTGTTTAGGTGTTTGTATAGACATGTGTATAGGTTGGTGTATATGTGTGCTTAGATGTGCGTATAGTTAAGTGCAGTGCTTTTTTTTTTTTTGTAAAAACAAAAATAGGTGCCGGTACTCAATGGTGGATCGCCTAACTTTTAATGACTAATAAATTAATAATAATCGTTAAAAATACAAAAAGTGTAATAATTTTGTTCCCCAGATTGAAAAAAAAAAAAAGGTGCCGGTACGTCGTACCGGTGCGTACCGTCACACAAAAAGCTCCATTCTCGGTGTCTCAAGATTTGAAGCAAGAAGAGTGGCCAGGGCGAAAGAGCGCCGAACCAACAAAAAGCTGAGAGAAGAAGCATGCCTACCTGCAACTGACCTAACCCACCCATGCCACGTATGCGGCCGGCTTTTTAAAGCGAGGATTGGACTTTACAGCCATCTTCGAGTCTATAGGAAATGAGAAATATGCTCATCTTCGACCACGAAGATATATATGATGCATACACAAATACACACCCAATGCTAGGAATCCTTGACATATCATGTGACATATCATGTGACTTAAAATATAAAACATATATATATATGTTTTTATATATTTTTTTATTTACTTTAATGTTTAAAATTAAGACAAGCAGTTAGGTTATAGTACATAAAGGTCAGGGTACATTGCTTCCACTTAGATTGCCGAGGAAATAAAACCCATACAAAATAAATGGCTATATCTGTGTCCAACTCATTGTGAGAGTAACAGTAACCCGGATGATCAATGGCTGCTGTTAACGCCAGGCTCACATGAAGGATTTGAGTGTCAAGAAGAACGAGGCACTTTAAAAACTGCTACTCGGACTTGTGCCACGTGTTTCGCGTCTGCCGGCAATAAAAATTGACATTTTGTCAATTTGTCAGTCGAGGCTAGATCAGAGGCAGGCTGTTCATTAGCTAAGCCATTGGATCGTTCGTATATCATTACGTCGAACTTTCATGTCAACAACAAAAAAAAATAAAGTTGAAATCACTAATTTATGAACTTTAGCTTAATTATCCTTTCCGACTTTGACTGACCTTGAGCTCCATAGATTCTAGGCAAATATGAGACACACTCACACACACACACATCGTGTGTCGCTGTCTCTGTGTCTCTTACTTTGTCTATTTCTCTCTAAATAGACGGTGAAAAATTTTTTATCGGCGATATCATAAAAAAAAAAAAAAAACAATAACATTATTACAAATTAAATTTTACGTGACTAATTACACCTTTAACGGCAACGACTACGCGAACAACACTAACTACAGTAACTGCATCATCATCATCATGAAAAGCATCGATAACAACAACCACTTTGACAAAGTTTCGCCTGACACATTACAAAATATAATAGCAAGCTTCAGTTCTTCTTGTTTGTAAATAATGAAAGAGGTTTCATATTTTAAGTCACGTGATAGGTCACATGATATGTCAAGGATTCCTAGCATTGGGTGTGTATTTGTATTTGCATCAAGATAAGAACTTAGTCGAGTCTTTGGCTTCGTGGTCTAAGAAATAGTCTGTGGGGAAGTATTTGTAATGAAGAGAAAGATAGTAGAGAACGAAGGAGGAAGAGAGAGAGAGAGAGAGAAAGAGAGAAAAAGAGAGCAAGAGAAAAAGAAAGCGAGAAATAAAGAGAGAAAGAAAGAAAGAGAGAGAGAAAGAGAGAGAGAAAAAAAAGAGAAAGAAAGTGAAAAAAAAAAAGAAAATGAGAGAGAGAGAGAGAGAGAAAGAAAGTGAGAGAAAGAGGAAGAGAGAAAGAGTTTCGTATTTAAATCCTGATTATGTATTTGAAAACAAGAAACATTTAATCTATGATTATTTTGGTTTTAGGCTTTGTGAAGAATTCTGTCAGCAGAGATGTTCAACGCCTTGAAGACATTCTAGCCTTCCAAAGTGTTTAAAATAGAGAGCAACAAAAAAAAAACAAGTGGGGGGGGGGTGAGATTTTAACACAAACATACACCCACATAGAGTTAGAGAGTGAGAAAGAGAAAGATAAAGAGAGTGGAAGAGAAGTAGAGGAAAAGGGAGAGAAAGAAAGAGAGAGAGAGAGAAAAAGAAAGAGAGAGAGAAAGATAGAGAGAGAGAAAGAGAGAAAGAAAGAGAGGGAGAGAAAGAAAGAGAGAAAGAAAGAAAGAGAGAGAAAGAAAGAAAGAGAGAGAAAGAAAGAGAGGGAGAGAAAGAGAGAGAGAGAAAGAAAGAAAGAGAGAGAAAGAAAGAAAGAGAGGGAGAGAAAGAGATAGAGAGAAAGAAAGAAAGAGAGAGAAAGAAAGAAAGAGAGAGAGAGAGAAAGAAAGAGAGAGAGAAAGAAAAAAAGAGAGAGAGAAACAGAGAAAGAAAGAGAGAGAGAGAGAAAGAAAGAGAGAGAAAGAAAGAGAGAGAGAGAAAGGGGGGGGGGTGAGCTCCTAACACAAACATACACCCACATTGAGTTAGAGAGCGAGAAAGAGAAAGATATAGAGAGTGGAAGAGAAGTAGAAGAAAAGGGAGAGAAAGAAAGCTTGAGAAAAAGATGAAAAGAGAAAGAGAGTGAGAAAAAGAGAGAAAGAAGGATGTAGAGAAGAGAAGAAGTCACAGAGAGAGGGGGAAGGGAGAAAGAGATGAAGTCGTTTTTCTTTTGTTATTAATTCTTATGTTGTCAGGTTAAAGAAATAAATTGTGCGAAATTTCAGCTTGATCCGACACTGGGTGTGGGAGAAATAACTTTTTACCTGACAGACGGACTGTCTGACGGACAGAGTTTATATAAGCTTTATAACAATATCACCACAATGTCACCACAATTTGTATTGGATTGCTAAGGTCAAGGACTCTCTAAAGGAAAAAAAAAGCGCTCTGTTTTGTTTTCTAAGACTTTAAGGACAATCCATTAATAACTCAGAAAGTAAATAACCCAGATCAAACTAATAAATTACACTAAAAAACACCAGAAAAAAACCCAAACCCAAACATAATCAATACCAGTGTGTAACTTTGTATTCAATTCTTGTGACAAGGGAGATGAATCTAAATGTTTGTTTAATATGGAACGCAGTGATAACCAAATACTGATGTTGACGAACGGATCACGTGATGTGGAATACTAGTGGAATAGTGTTTCTTCCCCGACGTAGATCATGTCATGTGACATGAATATGTTGGCTACTTGGAGAGATCTACTGATAACTGTTGGTCCGAGACAGATGTGTAGCTCTGGGGTCAGGGGATGGGTAGTAATCTCATTTATCACCAGAGCGCTATATTTTTTTTTATAAAGAGATATTTTCATGGTGACATTTTAAAGTTTGTGAAAGTTATTTGAAGCCAGAAGCAAGTGAGTTATAATGAAGGATCAATAAACTAGGCGGAAAGACAGAAAAAGAGGGAAAAAGAAAGATAGAAAGAGGGAGTACATTTGAGAGGGAGAGAGAGAGAGAGAGGATGAGAGAGGGAGAATGAAATGGTGTGACAAAAAAAAGAGCATGAGATATATCAAGGTTCGAATCCTGATAATAAGCTTTCGTCTTGTTGGTTTGAGAATAATTAAAGACCAATAGCTAATTAATAAATTGGCTATTATTGTTATTGATTCTTGTTTTGTCCGGTACTAGAAATGTGCACAGTTTCAACATAGAAGGTGACACAATCAATGCACATTTTTATTACAAAGCTTATATCAACTCACTCTGTCTGTCTGTCTGTCTTGTACAATTTTCGTGCACGTTATTTCTCCCACACCCATACTCGGATCAAGTTTAAAGTTTATACTATTTTATGTTGTACCTAACAAAACATGAATTAATATATTTAAAGAAAAGGTAATTAGTTGGTAAGTTAGTTAATTTGTTGGTAATTTCTTTCAAATTTGGTATCGGAAAAAAGTTAATTTGTTGGTAATTTCTTTCAAATTTGGTATCGGAAAAAAGGGAAATAAATGCTACTTTTTGAGAGATGTGATGGTATATATTGAGTTATTTTTCACACTTCCCATTCTCGGATCATGTTGACATTTTGAATAAGTATTCATAGTCCGTGACAAAACATGAATCAATAAAAATATTAACCAGCTACTAATCAAATCGGGGTAAATAACTAATTTTGTTATGTAGAAAAAGGAAGCTTTTTGCCTTCAGTATTGAGATAAAAGCCAGTGATTTTGCGGTTCTTTCCCTTAAATTAGCTAAATTATCATTCGCTTGTTTAGTTTTGAAACAAATAAAAATAGACTGTATCCATCTTAATTCGTGTTTATTTTACAATGGAATTACGTGGTTGGTATATAGTAGTGCAGTCAGAAGTTAAATTTGATGACCCAATTTCCCATGTGTGCTGGCATTTCTTAGTAAACCGAAAAAATCATAGCAATTATGAAACGATTGATCATACACACTCTATATATAACAACCAATAATAAACTTTATACCTGAAATGCAATTATAAATGATTATAAGTCAACCCACATGAAGCTTGAAACTGATTTCTGGGACACTAAAATAACCTCGTCTCCTCTATAAATAGATTTTCTAACCAAAAGTTGACGAATGAGCTCGTGTAGTGAACTCATTTTATTTAGAGATTATGTTAGTTCTGCAAATAGATATACTGTGGATTGTTTTTAGCGACGGAAAAAGTAGTGACGTAGTCAGACGAATGACGTTGCAGATTACGGGTACATGATAGGAGAAGAATATGGCTAGGGCTTGTAGAAAGATGTATATTGAACAGACTGCTAATTAAAACGACGGATAGATTGACAGGACAATCATCCCCATCTGTAAAGAAACATCAGTTGAAGTCTTCACAAGTTTTATTCAGTTTATTTAATTGTTGTGTCCCTTGGATATGTTTTGACTCGCGTTTAGAATAGTGAAATAGTATCAAACCGACAACACAAAAAAATCCAAGCCAGGATACTTGTAAGGAAATGGATTATTTCCTTTTCATGAATGTATGCTACTGTGTAGAAACTCGAAGCTTCAAGAAGCCAATGAATAAATAAACATTCTGTTTTCACTTCTTATCTTATCTTATCTTATCTTATCTTATCTTGGGGCTTTGACGTGTACACTACGTGAAGACAGACGATAAAACTGTTAACATTTGTGTACGTTGACAACAAGAGCAGAAGCTAGCTAAAATAGTGAGACTTTTGCTTGGCGAATGTTTAAGAAAATGTAAAATATTCCTTGAAAACCCTGTGTTCGGAGGCGTAGTGAGCAAAATGTGTGCCCGGGGAAAGAATCTTTATTGGCGCCCCCCCCCCCCCCATTTTCCATGAACATCGCATAGAAATATAGGCTTTAAAATAAAAAGTACTTAATGATAATATAATACAAGTAACCTTAAAATGTATTACCTAACAAAAATATGTACAATAATTTTACTTTATTTTTGGCGCGTATGGCGCCCCCTGAGAGTGGCGCCCGGAACATCTTGCCCCCCCCTTGCCTCCCTCTCACTACGCCTCTGCCTGTGTTAATTGTTCTACTATCTTGTACATGCTGAGAACCTAGAGGTGCAAGTTTGAAACCTTATGTAAGCTGAGAAACTTTATTATATTAACCTAATGTAGAATATATAGATTGACCACTAGGACACATCGGGAAGTTAAAACATAAAGTCAACGCACTATGTCAAGACATTAAGTCAAGACACAAAGTCTAGACACAAAAGGCAAGACACTTTGTCAAAACACAAAGTCAAGACGCTAAGCCAAGATATATTGTCGAGACATTGTATTAAGAATTTGTCAAGTCAAGAAACTATGTCAAGACACAAAGTCAAGACACAAGCTGAAAACAATGAATCCATACTCGAAGATAAGACACAAAGTCAAAAGCCAAAAAAAGATTCGATCTTATGGAGACAAGACAACGAGTTAGATCTAATGTTATTCTGAAACCCTGGACAGATTAACGTTTTTTCCCCATCAGGATTAACTCTCACGGCCCAGATTGATTACGTCATATCGAGGCATCGGTCGTAAGGGAGGGGTCGTGAGTGGGTATGTGTGCGAGTGGACGGGAGAGGTGCTATCAAGGGCAATTACTCTGGCTTACAGCCGCACTCCGACAGAATGAGGCACATTAACAGAAATGAATGATCGGGTTAAGACGGCAACCTTCTTGGGTGATCGAGAGAATGGTGTGGTAATGTCTTAATGCCCATGGAATAAAGAAAAGTAACAATAAATTGACCTGCTCTTTGATTCATTGCCCAGTTTCGCTCATCTCAGACCTCAAGCATGTTTTAAGAATGAAAAATCTGTGTGGATCTTTAGATTCTGTATTAAATCATCAGTATTAAAGAAAAAGACAACATTTGAACTGCATTACCGGCATTACACTTCTAACACTACATAATATTACAAACAAATATTCGAGGGTCAATTACAATCATTGCGTAACAGAACTCGTCTAGAGAGACTATGTTATTTTTTCAAACAGGTCTCACGTGATTTGAAACACCTGTGGCAAGACACAGCTTTTTTTTTTTCCAGAGCAGTATTTCCTCATTCCGTCTGTCTGTCTGTCTGTCCGTCTAGTACAGATTTTGTAAACGTTAATTCTCCCACGTCCAACTCTCTGATCAATTTGAAACTTCGCACAATTATTCATAGACCTCAACAACCAAAAAATACCAATAAATTAAATAATAAATGGTAAATAATTAATTTAGTTACAAAATGCCTAGACATTATAAATTTGACAGCATTGAGAAATTTGGCTATAAATGTGCATAAGATTTTTTTTTTTTTTTTTTTTTTGAAGTCGACCATTTGCCATTCATGACCATTAAATGTCCATGACCTTTGCTATTACATTGTGTTTTATTTTCTTTGTCAGTTGTATCAGAAACCAGAGAACTATTCTAATCCACTATAAAATAATTAAACTAGTAGGCATTGTCAGTGGCTGAAAACTAAAAAAAAAATCAAACTAGTAGGCGTGATCAGTTGGCTAAAAACTATAAAATAGTCAAACTAGTAGGCATTGTCAGTGGCTGAAAACTAAAAAAATAAATCAAACTAGTAGGCGTGATCAGTTGGCTAAAAACTATAAAATAGTCAAACTAGTAGGCATTGTCAGTGGCTGAAACTATAAAATAGTCAAACTAGTAGGCATGGTCAGTGGCTGAAAACCATAAAATAGTCAAACTAGAAGGCGTGGTCAGTGGCTGAAAATTATAAAATAATCAAACCTTGTTGGCGTGGTCAGAGGCTAAACATTATAAAATATATCAAAGTGCACGATGCCCTGGCCACTACAACAAACTTATATATCATCATGGTGATAATGGTTATAATAATAATAATAATAATAATAACATTCCTAGGAACATCTTCGTTGCCTGTCAGAGGGCGGTACTGCTACAGACCTGCCACATCACCAGAAAATTCCTCAGTGGAAACTGTTAAAGGGACTACGATGAATTTTGTTTCTCTTTAGCGAAACTCGACCCTGGCAGCGCCAGAGAATGACTACTCGTTCATTTCTAACATAATAATAATAATATATAAGTGATTGTGCGGCTAATACTCGTAATAATGAGCTATATCAAATATATCAAAGTGCACAATGCCCTGGCCACTACATGAAACGTATAAATCATCATCATGATAATAATAATAATAACAAAGCTAATACTCGTAATAATGAGCAAAGCGGGTATTCTCCACAACCCCTCAGCTTTAAGCTCACTCTAGTTTTTGAGCTAAAAAGTATAAGAAAAAAAAAATGCTGCCTCTAATAAAACTAACAAGAAAAAAAAAAAAAGAACTAAACATGCATCAATAAAAATAACTCAAATGGCAAACACGGCTTCTGGTCTTGGCAATATGTGGAAGGCGCTATGACTCGGAACACGACATTTATTAATGCGCAACATCAGTCAAAAAAACTGACAGGGAAATGCAGTGTGGCTACTGAGTTGCTATTTAGATTTGACTCTGGGATTGCGCTCTGTTTGTGAATGTGATCTTCAGGATTGATCCCGCTATCTGAGACTTAGTTGGTCTTCATTCTATGGAAGGTTATTTGAATCAAGTTATACACAAACTGGATGGCGATTATTGGTCCAAATAATATTAAGTCCTGACATGAGAGTTTTTCTTTAATAAGCTCAACTCTGACATTTAACCCTTTTTATGATATTATTTACGTTTTTTTTTTTAAATAATAAGAAGAACAATCTTTTTTCAAATATAAGGAACATGAAATACATTATACATGCATTCCACATCCTTAGATATATACGTCAGACATCTAAACATACATACGTCACACATCCTTAGATACATACGTCAGACATCTAAACATACATACGTCACACATCCTTAGATACATACGTCACACATCCTTAGATACACGCGTCACACATCTAAACATACATACTTCACACATCCATCCATACACACGTCACACATCTAAACATACATACTTTACACATCCTTATATACATACGTCACATATCCATGTATGCATACTTCACACATCTAAACATACATACGTCACACATCTTTAGATACATACGTCACACATCCATGCATGCATACGTCACACATCTTTAGATACTACGTCACACATCCTTAGATACATACGTCACACATCCTTAGATACATACGTCACACATCCTTAGATACATACGTCACACATCCTTAGATACATGCGTCACACATCCTTAGATACATGCGTCACACATCCTTAGATGCATGCGTCACACTTCCGTGTATACCTATGTTACACATCTCTAGATATACACACGTTACAAATACATAAATACACGCATGCATAAACCAAACATACAAACCTGCGTCGCTCATCCATACAAAGAAACGTTACACATGTATAGATATACACAGAGGCGGCCATGGGAGTAGCGTCAGGGGCAACCACCCAAGGCCCCCGCGAAAAAGAAAATATTTTGTCACCGTCAGTCCATTGTTACAAATATTGGTGGCCCTGATATGACACTTTCAAAGCAAATATCGGACCTCACAGCCCTCTTAGAGTTCATTGGGGAGGAGATAATTCCTCTTCATCCTCGAAGGATCGACCTCACAAGCCCCAGCTGTGACATATACATATAGAAAAATAAGTTCTTAAGCCCCAGCTGTGACATAAACATGTAGAAAAATACGTTCAATAGCCCTAGTTGTGACATATACATGTAGAAAAATAAGTTCATAAGCCCCAGCTGTGACATATACATGTAGAAAAATAAGTTCATAAGTTTATAAGCCCCAGCTACGACATATGAATGTAGAAAAAAATAGTTTATAAGCCCCAGATGTGACATATAGAAGAGGGACAAGAAGAGCATCAAAATACTTAAAATGTGTACTAGATCTAGACTAACAATAATACATCTGTGCGTTTAGAAACATTTTTACCAACTGTTTTCGTTACGCCTTTAAATTTCTCAACAAGCTCGTCAGCCCAGTAAGGCAATTCATCTAGGAGAGGGGTACTCTGACTCCAAACCTCCACAGCCTTGCGGTAATAAGGCTTCAGGAGACAACCTCAAGGAAAAATCAGGAGTGAAGCCTCTTAGGCGTTGGGAGTATAAACTGTGAAATTCCTTCCGGCAGCTTCTGCAACTTAGTGGGTGCCAAATGTAATGCGAAGCGTTCCTTTCAATCTCATCAGCAAGGTCAAGAGAGGGACCATGACGCATGGGCAACTCATGACCCCTTTATCTAAGGCCCAGGAATGCGCCCAGGGGAGGAATTCAAAGCCGTTGAATCACCATTGTCTTCCGAGACATAAGGAGCCATATGGTGATCCTAACACTTATCTTGATCAGTTGGGAAAATGGTGTGTGTGTGGGGGGGGGGAGTGGATAAAGAAAGAGATATCTCGGGGTGCATATTAAAGTAATTTTAAAAAAAAAAGCATTGATAAAAAAAAAAGGGAACAACCAGAATTTGAACTCATGCCTCACGCCTCCTCAAGCCTACATTCTAACTACACAGCTAGCGAGGTGTGTATGAAAATAGCAGATTGTAAAGGGAACTAATTCAGCGTATACCACCACTTCAGTGAAGTACAATTTCTTTCCCTTGTTCAAGATACGAAACAAATTATTCAATTACCAATGGTTTATTAACTAATTGTTTTTTTGTTTTTTTGTTTTTTAATTGATTCTTGTGTTGTCAGGTAAAAAGTAATAATTGTAAAAATTTCAGCTTGATCCGAGATTTGGTGTCGGAGAAATGACGGGCACAAACTTTTGGCCAGACAGAAAGAGTTGATATAAGTTTTGTACAAATTAGAACCAATTTGAGGCCATGACACGTTCTACAGTAAAAATAGCTTCAGAAGTGTAGAGCACGTGGTTCAGCGTGTTAGCGCCAATTAGCGGAAAGTAAAAAGACGCTGACCCTAAAATCCAGTAACAGAGCTAGGAACTTACCATCGTTTTTGGGGCCCGAGTGGCTTGCCCCCTTTGGAGGCCCCTGCATTTTACGTAATATTTAATGTATACAAAAACATTTCGAACAGGGGCCTCCCCTCAAGTGGGGACCTGGGGGGGATTTTCACATTCTCCCCCCCCCCCCATTCCCCAACCTAGCTACGCCACTGCTAAAATCATCTTTGAAATAAAAAAAAACATTTTTTTATTGAAAACCTGACGAGCCCTGAGACCACAGCGCAGTTGAACACAGCTCAAACGTACGTGCTAGACATGTCATAGACAGGAGAACATTATAGAAGAAGACAAAAACTCCCCCCCCCCCCCAAAAAAAAAAAAAAAAAACTTGTTGGCTATTAATTATTGGTTCCTTTAAGAAGACAGCTTATTTATTTTTTTGTTCGTCAGGTGCGCAAGTGCACTATGTCTCTCAGACAACCTTTTCTAGCATTGACTTCTACCACCGTCTGTTTGGGACATGCAAATTAAAACATGTCGGCCACGAAGCGCGTCAATCTAATTCCCTCCATAATTAACTTTTTTTGTTCTTTTTTGACGCAATCATTAGCCTAATGAAGTAAAACTTCTTTTATTTTTTATTTTTTTATTCCTTCCAAGCTCGTCAACTAATCTGTGGTCAATGTTTCGTTTGCTCAGGAAATCCAGTTCACAATTTCATATTACACGGACAGAAATAAAAAAAAAAAAAAGACATTGCCTTAAATTTATATTTAAAAAAGAATAACAACAATGAGAACTTTAAAAAAAAAAAAATCAATACTTTACAATGAGATACTAGATCTACTTCTTTCGCAATATGGACAGAAATACAATCTCCTTTGAATTGGGAATGTTTTGTTTTTAGAACATACATCAACAGACGTCACGAGGCATTCAACAATCTATTGTCCTCTGATTCAATAGTGACACATTGAAATGCTAAAATGATTAAATATATACTAGCCGAATATGACCCGCGACTGTCAAAACGGGTTTACCCGATTTGCTTAAAAAAGTTTCGTTCTTCAATAGAGATAAATTTAGGCATTTAATTATTTTTGTTTAGTTTTTTTTAGGGCTTTCTTGTCGAGGGAGAGACATTTAACATATAATACGGTTTCCGCCGTGATCTAAAAAACATTCATGCCAAATTTTATCACGATTGGTCAGACCGTTTTGATTTCTTTTCGGGACATACATACATGCATTCATACATACATAGATACATACATACATACATAGGTACATACATACATACATAGTATACATACATACATACATACATACATACTCCTTACATTCTGCTTTATATATTAGATACATATTTTATTTTTTCAAATGAGAATATATATATTTAAAATATAAAAGAATTTCACTTTGATTTCTTCTTGAATTGGGGCAAACTTTTCTAGACTTCGTGCATGAGTATCAATCTATCTTAGCGCTATCAGTTAGGGCAGCTCTCTTGTCGTTCTCCTTAGGCCGCCTCTGTCTTGCTTTCAGTGAGGACCGTGACAACACGCAATCTTTCATCATGGTGTCCGAGCTTGTGCACTATATAGAGTATATTCATATTTATATCTATGCATACGTCGCCCAAATGCGACGTGGATGACAGGTGGTTTAAAGTTGGGACCTTTTTTACTGTCGCATTGATACTGTTCATGTCGGACAGCTCTCAGATTTCTGTGTCTGGTATGTGGTCGTGTTAACGCACCTTATGGATACTCCTTAGACAGCGTAGGTGGAAGGAGTTTAGCTCTTTGATGTTGCGGGAATATATGGCCCAGGACTTTGATGCATATAAGAGTGATGGGAGAACTACAGCACTGTAGACTTTGTGGATATGCTGAGTCGTCTCTTCTCGATCGCTCCTCATGGCATGAAGCTGTGAGTCTCGGAATCTCGAGATTTTAATCAAGGAGAGTGGCCAGGATGAAAGAGCGCCGAACCAACAAAAAGCTGAGAGAAGAAGCAGGCCTATCTGCAACTGACCAACCCCACCCATGCCACGTAAGCGGCCGGCTTTTAAAAGGAGGATTGGACTTTACAGTCATCTTTGAGTCCATAGGATATGAGAAATGTGCTCATCTTCGACCACGAAGGAGGCGCTATATACATTTATAAAAAATAAAATTGTCACTGTATCTGTGGTCAAAAGAAAAGTGTTTGTTTGTAAAATGTTTTACATGTTTCGGATGTTCCGTCAGAAATGAAGATAATCTACTTCCTAGTTCAAACCTCTTGCAGGACGACGTGGGATGAGAGCGGGCAGGGTATGAACCCGGGACCATCGGGACAACCTAACGGCAGTCCATTCCGCACGACCAGGCAGCCATCCTGTTTGTTGTAGTTCACATGGATATTCAGCTCCAACTGGCTGTTTAGCTCCAACTGGCTGTTTAGCTCCACTGGCTGTTTAGCTCCAGCTGTAACCTAATGAGACCTGTGTCTGTTCCATTACATATTATGAAGGTTATTGGTTTCTACTAATTAGCATCGAGTTCAAAACGAGACATGAATTTATCTGATAGCTTTTCTTAAAACTAAGTTTGAATGTAATGTATAAAAAAAAGATCAAATTTTACTATAAAATTTCTACATAAATATGGCCCCTGTCTTATGAGCATGAACTGACGTCACGAAGGTCATGTGTTCTACCCTGCTAGCTGCCATCCACGGCGTTCCTGCGGTCGCGTCCTCCGTCCGGCAGGCATTGGTCTAAAAGTTGAAAATGTCCGCTTATACTATGTTCTTTAATGCATGGCAATATTATCCAGCAATTGAATTCAATTCCTTATACCTTGTGGCCTAAACAGAAACTCATTAGTAAATAAAGTGTTGTTCACACCTATTTGAACGAATCGGAAATTTTGTGAAAGACATTTAGATCTAATTCTTTTACCAGTACTGCAACTTGCAATAATTTTCCAAGGCACAGATGGCACTTTTTATTTTTGGCAAAGTTTAGTGAGTTTACTAATAGTGTTACTCTAAATAAAATGTGACTATTCGTTTGTTATAAGTCTCACTTCTCTATTGTAAGTTATTTCTAGTTTCTTTTAGTTTTCTTGAGTTGAGAGATCCCAAACAGAGAATGCATATTCTAATATTGGCCTAAATGAAGTTAAATAGCATTTTAGTTTTATGTTTTTGTTTGATTTGTAAAAAAATTCTTTTCTTTCTTTTTTTATTTCTCTAATGTTTTGATTGATTTTTTTAATTTTATCACAGAAAACAAGAAAACACTATAGGCCTATGTGAGAATAAGGTTTCGCATACAAACAAAAGTTTGATACATAATATTGTAGTTTTTTAGATTGTTATAGAAACATGGCTCATTCATGAAGTCGTAAGCCTATTATGTTTTGTCTACTTCGTTAGACTTTGACCTCTTTTCTGATCTCCTTCTAGCATGCAGGGGTCTGGTTACACTAGCCCTGGCCGACCTTCTAGCAAGCAGGGGCCTGGCAACACTAGCCCTGGCCGAAAAAAAAAAAGGTCTCGCATCACTGACCTTCAAGGATTTTTTTTTTCTGATTTCCATGAAGAGTTGTCTTTCGTACCATTGCTGTATAAGAACATCAGCTCAATTATTTTAGCATGGAAATGAAGCACAAAAAAACATGTATTAGTCTGTCTGAGACTCTAAGTACCACCCCACATTACCCCTCATCCTCTACCCACCCCCCTTACCCCCTTTAAAAAAAAAGAACTAGCAATACGGAGTGAAGTCTTATCTCCCCTCCTGCCTAAAGATTCATTTTGTTTTTGCTTGTGACGTTCGAGGGAACTGATCTTTGACCTTTTTTGGGGGGTTTCATTCTTTTCTCTTTTTTGTTTTTCTTTGGTTCTGTTGTTTTTGTGAGACTTTCCGCCGCAGTCGAATCAATAGCGACATCCTTTCGATTTGATTCTAGTCCAGACGTTGGCCAAAACAACCTGATTGTTATGCTTCATTAACGTTTTGATCTTCAACGAAAACATTTACTGTTAACAACAACAACAGCAACAACAACAGCAACAACAACAACAACAACAACAACATTATCAACAACAACAGCAATAACTGCAACAACAGCAGTAGCAGCAGCAGCAACAACAACAACATCATCATCATCAACAGCAACAATTGCAACAACTGCAACAACAACAAGAACAACAAAACAACATCATCATCAACAACAAAAACAGCAGCAGCAACAACAACAACAACAACAACATCATCATCATCATTATCATAAACAACAACAACAGCAGCAACAAATGCAACAACGGCCACAACAACAACAACATCATCATCATCATCAACAACAACGACGACGACAACAGCAACAACAACAACGACAACAGCAACAACAACAACAACATCATCATCATCAACAATAACAACAACGGCAGCAGCAACAACAACTACAACTACAACGGACTTCTTCTCTGTGAAAAATTTTGTTTCATTTTAATGAGGGATAAAAGTTTATAAAAGTATTCGATTCCTTGACATTTATGAGGTGTTGAAAGATTCGATTTGTCGACATTTACGAGGTGTTGAAAGATTCGATTTGTTGACTGTTACTAAATATTAAGCGATTCGATTTGTTGACTATTACAAACTGTTGAGTGATTCAACCTATTAACTGTTCCAAGGTGTTAAGTGCCACGATTTGTTAACTGTTACTTATTATGAAAAGGGATTCGATTGGCTGACTTTTTGGTTGATTTATGAACTGTTGAGTAATTCGACATACTTGTCACAGTCTTAGTTGACATTGCATGATCTAAAGTTCACTTCATGTTAAGATTTAAAAGACACGTGGAATTCCTGATGTAGAGAACAGGAAGTAGAATGAATAAAGTTGACTTTGAGTTCAGTCAAGTCAAGTCAAGTCAGTAAGGTCTTGCTCCCGGTCCAGGGAGGTTGGACGTTTCTTCCTGGACTGGTGTATATATATGTATATAGCATGAAAGTCGATGGACTAATGATTGTTGATTAATTATATTTGAGAGTTGATTTCATTATGTGCTTGTTGGATATCAAAGTATTATTCGTATTTCAATGGATATCTATAGTTGAAGCTCCAGTGTCACTAGTAGTAATTGTTCTTATTGTTACCCGCTGAGATGCGGACGTGATTGATACATTTGATACCGCTGCTATGCGGATAGGATTGTTATTATTTCTGGACTTGTAGCACTAACAAGGAGTGCAGTGTCTTATTATGATTATTATTATTATGATAAAATAAACTTCATGTTTGTCTGCTGAACGGACTTGAGTCAGTCGTATAGTGTTTGTCTTGTCACGTGTCTAGAGTACTTCAGGAAGCAAGAACCCAGTATTACACCATTCAACCTGTCATTTACAATACTAAATGTTCCAAAGTGTTAAATGCTACGACTTGTTAACTATTACTAATCATTAAAAGGGATTCGATTTGCTGACTTTTACGTGGTTTCGAGTGATTCAACCTGTTAACTTTTAAGAAGTGCTGAGTAATTTGTTGATTGTTACAAAGTGTTGAGTGATTCGATTTACTGATTGTTACTTGGTGTTGTTTGATTTGATTTCCTGACTGTACGGCTGTTCTTGTCATTAAGAAAAGGACCAGCTTATTCTCAGTCTCGTTGAGCTGAAAACCGAGTCTGAGACAGCCTGAAATTGTAAAAGAGTTAGCAGTGGAGCTTCATCGACACAGCGTTAAAAAAAACAGGCTCATTACTTCTTAAAGAGTAAACTTTCCACCCCCCCCCCACACACACACACACATCTGCTACCCTATGTAATGACACAAGGTGCGTAGAAGTTGAGGTTAATCGGGTTTTTCCATAGTGACGTGACGAGTAATTAAAAAGTAGGAGAACGGAACTAGAAGAGTAACGGACAATACGCTTTGGAGGACGACGCTAGGCTAGCGACGACAGAGGACTGTGCCCTTTTTATTGTTTATTACATTGTTGAAGTTATCAGCCTGCGTTATCAAGTATATTCTTGATTCATTCTGTTGCTGTGTCTTCTATGAACTCGCATGCACCATTAACATATAGAATTATCAACACAATAGACCATCAACACTATGAAAGAGATCGCTTGTGGCCTGTCAGTTTTCTGTGCTGTCAATATGTCAATTTGTGTGCATGCCAACGTTTCTTCCCATGGAAAGAGACAAAGAGAAATGGAGAAAGACGGTGACAGATTATGTGTGGTGCCCCAACGGTTCAACAGACCAAGGTAAAATGACCCTGAGCAGGAAAAGATTGAGATCCACTGGCTTAAAATTATCGTTATTGTTCCGCTGTGCTTTGCTCTGGATGTGGCAAAATATGTAGGTCACAGCTGGGGCTGCGTAACCACGGGAAATACTGCATTCCTCATTAATCTACGGACTCGAAGACAAGCCTTAGTGTTATGTTCCTTAACATGTGCTCATTTCCCTGGACTTGTGAATGTTTTTGTGTTGTTTCGACGAGGGTGTGTGTTTTGGTGTGTGGACGAGTGAGTGTGTTGGTGTGTGGACGAGAGTGTTTGTTCCTGTGCGGACGGGTGTTGGTGTGTGGTTGAGTGTGTGTGATGGTGTGCGGGCTTTGTATAGACGAGTGTATGTGCTGTGTTTGGGCGATTGTGTGCTTAAAAAAAACTTATTCATTTTGTTATGATGAAATGTGTAAGAGCTGTGTCGAGGATTGAACAATCGGAAGGATAAGTATTAGCGGTGTCAGTCTGTCAGTTGAGTTAAAACGAATGATTTAAAAGCGGTGTCAGTCTGTTATTTGCGTTAAAACGGATGATTTAAAAGCGGTGTCAGCTGCTAGTTCAAAGTCTATTCTGTCTTCAAGGCAACTGTCTTGGGGCGATGCAACTAATCAGGAACTAGAACTCTGAATGAAATATTCGCGATAATGAGTGCAAGTGAATTTACAAGCTATTTGACAAGAGGTTGTCGGACTTGCCGATTGTCATTCCTAAACCTCATCATGTTTGAATGTTTCAACTTTTACTACTACACAACTTAATTCAGGCACCTTAAGCCTCGTCAAGACTGTCCAGGGGCGATGACTTTTGTCCGCTAACAATTATTGACACATCTAAAAATATTTATTTTTCTGGACATAATCCTTTCATTGGTTGTGGGAGGCAAGGCGTTTCCCCAGCCATCGCCGCCCTCCCCCCCCCCACCACTCCGTGCTCAGCATAGCATCTCACTGTCGATTTAGGGATTTAGCCACGCCGCTGGAATTAGGGTTATTGATTTCTGTTGCCAATCTGAAAAGTTCGAGCTAATACGTTTGCATTTTCCGAGATTTTGCGAGGGAAGAAACTCAAGGCTGGTGAAAGGTATCAACTGAGACATTTGACCTTTCAACTATATGCAAGGTTATGTATGCGTGTGTGTCTGGTTCTCTGTCTTTAAATAGGCTCCTTATGTGATATAAAATTTATAGATAATCCCGGCATGTCATGAAGTGCTTATAAATAGTTTGTTAATGATGTCATAAAAGTATTTATAGAGAACAAGTCACGTGATATGATTGCTTATAAATAATCTAGTCATGACATAAAAGGTCTGTCACAGGTCTGTAGGACGTGGAAACAAGCTATTGGTCTAAACTGCCCACAGGTTCTGACGTTGCAGGTCAGTGTTGAGGTCTCCGTTGACGAATGGTCTCGGTTTAACCCCAAGATACTTAAAGGGAAACCGTAGTTTGACTCCGATTAAAAAAAAAAAAGACAAGATTCTTCTCTAGGCTCCAGCTTTCACGTTTGTTTCCTAAGGTACACATTTTGTTTTCCAGGTAAACATCGTGACCGATCATGTGTCCCCTGTTTTGTAACTTACTGTCACAATGGTCTAAAATTAGCGCTCCTGACTATTCGTCGCCATATCAGCTTGACGTGTTTGACGTAAGGGCTTAGATGGTTCTAATTACACGGATCATGTGACCCACAGACCAAAGGATCAAATCGGAATGCCGCAATATTAAAAAAAAATAAAACATTTCTGATTCTGAACACAATAGCGTGGGCTGGGCTTTTTCGGATTAAGACCAAACGGAATAGTTGGTTTTAAACAACGCTTAATTAAATTAAAACGCTCTAAAAGTAGATAGTGATTATTTTTAATTTTAAAAAAAGGTGTTGGGTGTGAATTTCACTTAAAGTATTTCTAAACACACACAACGCTTATTTGTATCATTATTTTATACAGTTAAGTGCGTTTAATTATAAGCGTGTTTTTTTTTACAAGTTTATTTTTTTAGCTATTTTAGTCTCAGGCCTATGTCGACAGTGTTGGCCACTAATGTATATAAGTCAATGTATTCTTGTAGAAAGAAAATCGTTTGTGAAAATATTGATAAGGACAATGTTAATTACCAAATCCATTACAAAGTTTTCTTTATAAGTGAGTTAATTTTAATATAGTCT
Organism: Biomphalaria glabrata; assembly: GCF_947242115.1. NCBI lineage: Eukaryota > Metazoa > Mollusca > Gastropoda > Planorbidae > Biomphalaria > Biomphalaria glabrata. The sequence goes on from NC_074723.1 coordinate 4,715,627, forward strand.
TTAATAAGTCTTTGATATAATCTTTACATTAACATTAATTTTTTAAATACTCTTTTAATACATTTTCTCTATAAGAGAGATTAATTACGACTAATTGATTAACTATTTTAGTTGATTTTTTAAAATTGATTATTATTATTATTATTATAGCTTTTATATAGCGCTACTTTCATGCTCAGAGCGCTTTTTGTCCAATCTCATTTGTGGACCAGTGGGGGGGAGGAGTTGGTTTTCCGTGCTGCCTTTAGGCGCTCAGTAGACACAGCACTGCCCGAGTCGGGTGTCGAACCTCGAGCCAAGCCAAGTTCAAGCGCACTTGGCCTCTCGACCACGCTTCCCATGTTGTCATCGAGGATGAGCTTCTAAGCAAATATTAATGACGATTGGATGAGTACAAGTGGTCGAATTGATTGCAAAAATCTAAACATAATGAAAGATGCAGAATTATTTAAGATAAGCGTTATAAAAAAAAAAAAAACTACCCAGGATTACAAAATTTCCAAATACCAAACAGAACCACAGCATTTCTAGAAACTCGTGAGTGAATGCTCTCTACAAGTCATCACATTTTTTTTCCACCCAGAATGTAGACGCGGCTGACAGGCACAAAAAAATGACAAGCGAAAGGTGATGCCATCCCACGATACGAGAACAAAGATAAGTTCCGAGCTTGATCTAGCTTCCAGCAGTGTGTCATTGATACCACAAGTTTTTCATGTCACTGAGATATTCTTTTGAAATAGAGAGAGAGAGATAGAGAAAGACAAAGAAAAAGAGAGAGAGAGAGAGAGAGAGAGAAAGACAAAGAAAAAGAGAGAAACAGAGAAAAGAAAGAGAGAACAAGTGCGAGAGAAAGAGAGAAATATAAAGACAATATACGAAATGGGAATTATGTATTGGAACACTTAAACCTGTAGATTAATAGACAAGAGAAAAAAAAGAAATTAGAAAAGGGGGGGGGGGGCGGCTAAACAAAAACAATGAGAGGATGTGAGAAAGAAAAAAAAAACAGAAAGAGAAAGAGGCAGAGAGAAAGAGGCAGAGAGAAAGAGGCAGAGAGAAAGAGGCAAAGAGAAAGAGGCAGAGAGAAAGAGGCAGAGAGAAAGAGGCAGAGAGAAAGAGGCAGAGAGAAAGAGACAGAGAGAAAGAGGCAGAGAGAAAGAGGCAGAGATAATGAGGCAGAGAGAAAGAGACAGAGAAAAGGCAGAGAGAAAGAGGCAGAGAGAAAGAGGCAGAGAGAAAGAGGCAGAGAGAAAGAGAGTGTATGTGGAAGTTAGCGAAAATTTAGATAGAATGAGAGAATTAGAAAAAGAGAGACAGATTGAGTAAAAGAGGAGAAAGAGGGAGAGAGAGGGAGACTCACGTAGGACGTAATTATCTTCCTTTTTTTTTTTTTTTTTTTTGAAGTAACGTCTGTATTTTATAAGATAAGATAAGAGAATATTCCAGAACAACGTTCTAAGTAAATATTTTAATGATTCACTATCGGTCTGCAACATCCATGCACATGGAAGGGAACTGACACATGCTCTTTAATAGTGAATCTAGATCTGTATGAACTCAGCTGTAGCAAGATGAGAAGGAGAGTTTATGTTACAAAAACTCGTAGTCAGCCCCAGTCACTTTAAGTTACATACTCACAAAACTACATCTTTACGGAGTTCACAATACTGGCTACGATTTGGTCATGCTCCACAATTTTTGTATAAGTCCATATAAGTCCATCTTAAGTCCATCTTAAATCCATCGTAAGTCCATCTTAAGTTCATTAAAGTGCATATAAGTCCATATACGTCCATCTTAAATCCATCTTAAGTCCATCTTAAGTCCATCGTAAGTCCATCTTAAGTTCATATACCCTTCTTAAGTCCATCTTAAGTCCATCGTAAGTCCATCGTAAGTCCATCTTAAGTTCATATACCCTTCTTAAGTCCATCTAAAGTCCATCTTAAGTCCATCTTTTCCATCTTGAAGTCCATCTTAAGTCCCTCTTAAGTCCATCTTAAATCCATCTGAAGTCCATCTTAAGTCCATCTTAAATCCATCTTGAAGTCCAACTTAAGTCCACCTTAAGTCCATCTTAGGTCCATCTTAGGTCCATATATGTATATGGGTTCTTAAGTAGCTGATGTTGGAGTGTGATGTTTTGTCCCTCACTTAAGTCCAACTAGGAGATTTAAAAAAATGCATATATGGAGATCGAATTCATGACATTTGAGCTGTCGCTACGACACTTTAACCCCTTGAGCTGAACTAGTTGACATGAATAGAAATTTACAAGAAAATTTAAAAAAAAATGCTTGAAAAACAACAACAACAATTAACAGTTTATACGAAGTGTAGTTTGGATCAGACGTGGAATAAAGTTTGTAACAGATCTAGACCAACAATACTAAATCTGTGCGATTAGAAATATTTGTACCAATGGACCTCATACCTCATTCACCAATCGTAAACGAACAACATTTAGACATGTGATTCTCTATCTCTTCTATACAAATTATGATCTAATGTTTAATACACAATGGCTATCACGTGACTGTTTTTTTTTTCGTTGTTTTATCAATATTATCACGTGACTAAATGTTGTTTGTTTACGATTGGTGAATGAGGTCCTTTGTTTTTGTTTAGCGCTATTTCACGCTATTAGCTTACTTAATACGCTACGTACCAATCACTTAATCGGACCATTTGGGAAAATGGTGGGGGGGGGGGGGGAGAAAGAAAGAGATATCTGGGTGACAGAACGACCTGAATTCGAACATACGACTCGAGCCTCCTCCAGCCAACATTTTAACCACTCTGCTAATGAGGTGCTTATGCATATATTGTTTCAAACTTACTTAAACGCGACGAACTATAAAGGGACTAATTCACATTACACAATCACCTCAGTGAAGGAAATGTTCTTTTCCTTTTTTGAGATACCTATCAAAATAACTAATTACCGATAGTTAATTATTGATTCTTGTGTTGTCAGGTAAAATAAATAATTGTGCGAAATTTCAGCTTGATCCGAGATTGGGTGTCGGAGAATTAACCTGTACACACGTTGTACCAGACGGACAGACAGATGACAGACAGTGTAGGCCGATATAAGCTTTGTAAAAAATCGCATGTATGGAGATCGAATTCATGTCATTCTGTCTGTTGCTACTGCTCTCTAACCAATGGAGTGACAGGCTTACATGAATAGAAAAAAAAATGGCAGCAAAAATGATCTCTTCTTCCCACTTGACGGGGGAAAAAATTAATTCAATAAATAATGAAGTGATTTTTCTGATTTAAAAATAAAGTATGTTGTCATGTAGCAGGAGTTGATGTGTGAATGTTTTTACGATAATAAAAAAAATAATAATTCAAATATTTATTTTTTAAATTCAAATATTTATCCATGACGAAAATGTGAATTAATAGTAGAGATTGAAAAAATTGATTCTAAACTGGTCACATCACAAGGTCTTCAGGGCTCAGACCTTACTTCAGGAAACAATACCAGGAAGAAGAAGAAGAGGACGACAGAGAAAGCGATGGGAAGACAATATCAAAGAATGTACAGGCCTGTCAGGGAATGAAATTCTATCCAAGGACAGAGAGGAATGGCGAAAGACGGTTGACAGATCTTGTATGGAGCCCCAACGGTCCAACAGACTAAGGTAAAGGTTAAGGTGAACCAGAGAGCAATTTTAAAGGATCAGCAGTGTCTATATTTCAAGAAAAACAAAAGTAGTATCAGCAAGATATAGTCTCTAAGGCTAGGGTTCTTAGCCTATGGGTCGCGACCCCCTTGGGGGTCGATTGACAATTTGCCAGGGGTCGCCTAAGGCCATCGAAAATATAGATTGTTCTTGTCTATGTGTGTGTTAGGGGATCGCGTCAGAGTGGGGGATTCTAATAGGGGTCGCCGACCTTAAAAGGTTGAGAACCGCTGCCTAAGCGTTCAAAATACACCCAATAACGCATAACTCAACATATTCGCTAGTAGCATGATGTAGGTTATTAAAACAAACTGTAAAAGCCTTATTCAAAGTAGAATGGAGTGTCTCTTTCTATACTTAGTCTTGAAATAAAAGTGATGACGCTGACATCTTTGAACGCTAAAGGCGAATCGAGATCTTGATTTGATTAGTGACTGTAATCCATTTAGTTGGCTCAGTGCCAAGATGTCATGTAGTGCAAACCTATTACAGACTTTGGTTACGTGTAAGGTATTGAACTTTTCAATGCCTTTAAATTAAAGAAATGTAGGCTATTGTTATACAATAAAAGTAGTTGGGCGCACCAAAAAGGACGGACTTTGAACTTGACATTAAAAGTAGTTGGACGAACCAAAAAGGACAGACTGTGAATGCGACATTAAAAGTAGTTGGGCGCACCAAAAAGGACGGACTGTGAACGTGACATTAAAAGTAGTTGGACGCACTAAAAAGGACGGACTGTGAATGCGACATTAAAAGTAGTTGGACGAACCAAAAAGGACAGACTGTGAACGCGACATTAAAAGTAGTTGGGCGCACCAAAAAGGACGGACTTTGAACGTGACATTAAAAGTAGTTGAGCGCACCAAAAAGGACGGACTGTGAACGCGACATTAAAAGTAGTTGGACGCACGAAAAAGGACGGACTGTGAACGCGACATTAAAAGTAGTTGGACGCACCAAAAAGGACGGACTTTGAACGCGACATTAAAAGTAGTTGGACGCACGAAAAAGGACGGACTGTGAACGTGACATTAAAAGTAGTTGGGCGCACCAAAAAGGACGGACTTTGACGCGACATTAAAAGTAGTTGGATGCACGAAAAAGGACGGACTGTGGACGCGACATTAAAAGTAGTTGGGCGCACCAAAAAGGACGAACTTTGAACGCGACATTAAAAGTGACGTCATTTTAGAACAGGATTTCAATAATTTGTAACTTACGAGAAGACATTGACTCTTCATAGAGTTACCATCATGAGAGAGGCAGATATTTGAACCGATAGCCCGTTATGAACTATGTGTAAGAAACTAGACATCGTTATTACGTTTTAGTCATTCGTTGTCAAACTTCGTAACATTTTTACTATACACCAGTACAAGTAAACGTAAATACACTCATGTAACCATTCAAGAAAGCAGTAATCATACACCAGCAGCATAATACAGTATACAAATTAAATAGTATAAAACCTTACAGAATTCACGCTCTGTTTGTGATACCTCTACTGAAGAAAACTTAGGAAACTAGAAAAGATGCAAAATAGAGTAGTGGGGTTGATCACTTATGAATACTTACATTTAGCAAGACAAGCGTAGCTGATAAAATTATAAATCTTTAAGAACAGAAGAGTCAAAAGTACAGAACTAGCCTACATAAACAGTCTGGATCTATTTTTGCCATTTTGCCGTTTTAAAAGTGACAGGCGAAGATTTGTGGAAATCATTAGTTACAATGGAACAGTCCCAGTGGCGAAACTAGGGTGGGGAGAAGAGGGGGAGAAATTGAAAATCTCCCCGGGCCCCCACTTGAGGGAGGCCCCCAAATGAGTGCTTCTTACATTAAAAATTAAATATTAGGCAAAATGCAGGGGCTTCCAAAGAGGTCAAGCCCCAGGGCCCCAAACGATGGAAAATTCCTAGCTACGTCCCTTTAAGCCCCTTTGACGCCAGTAAATTAGCCTACGACTTCGCTACAAAATTAGGCATGAAGTACAGATTCAACACCGAAGTCAAAACGGCTGGAATAGATTGGCTTTACGGGCTTTTAATTAGACACCCAAAGCTGTCACTACGCATACCTGAGAATTTCTCCATTTCAAGACTTCTCGGTTTCAACAGACCACGAGTGAATGCTTTATTTAATATAGACACAAATGCAAAACATGCCCTAACAGGTAGAGACAAAAGTAAAAACACATTTCTTGTTTTATGTACTGAGACAAATATATATGAGTACTCTTTCTCCGTAAGTGCCGTCGTGTCGTATGAAACGGGTTGCCGGATTCAGTCGAGTTTCATTCTCTAATGAACACGTATGACTCAGACAACTGTTGCTCGAATTTCTTTTTCTGAGAGAACATTTGTAGTTTATAAGATAAGATAAGATAAGATTTAAAAAAAAAGGATAATAACGCTTGTCTTCGAGTTTGAAAATTAATAAAGAATGCAGTATTTCTCGTGGCTAAGATAAGATAAGATAAGATAAGATGTATTTTCCGAATCTCCTTTCCTCGAACCATACCTGAGTTTATACCAAAACTTAAGAGAATGGGAAATGGAAGAAAAAAACATGTTCAAACTTTTAACCAGACAGACAGACAGACAGACAAAGAAATAAAGAGTGAGTTGATATAATTACTTTTAAAAAAATAATGGGGGGGGGGGAGATAGAGAGAGGTGTGGCCATTTCAATGTATTTACCCCACGCAAATAGGAAATAAATTATATTTAAAAACCTTTTTCTTAAAATTAAAAAAAAAGTTTTAATTTTATTTAATATCGGAAATAAAAATTTAATTTGGTAATTTCACAAGGCGGAAATGAACAAAGAATTTTGGTGTTTTTGTATAATTTGGAAAGGAAACGAACAGAATAAAATTAATAATTTACTCCGTCTGTTAAATAAAACCAAGATTCCAGGAAAGCATGATTCAAGTTTAAGAAAGGGGAAAAGATAATTACGAATATGTTAAAACAATATAGTAATAAATGAAAAAGATAAATATGATTATATTATCAGATAATCTCACCCTACCATCTCTCTCTACCATCTTCTTGCACTAACATCTTTTCCTACCATCTCTTCCTCTACCATCTTTCACTACTATCTTATTTCCCTACCATCTCTTCCTACAATCTTCTTCCTCTACCATCTCTTCCAACCATCTTCTTGCACTACCATCTCTTCCTACCATCTTCTTTTACTACCATCTTTCACTACCATCTTCTTTCCCTACCGTCTTTCACTAATATCTACTTTTCCTACCATCTGCTTTCCCTACCATCTCTTCCTACCATCTCTTCCAACCATCTGCTTTTCCTACCATCTGCTTTCTCTACCATCTCTTTTTACAATCTCTTCCTACCATCTTTCCTACCATCTGCTTTATCTACCATCTCTTCCTACCATATTTTTCTACCATCTGCTTTCCCTACCATCTCTTCCTACCATCTCTTCCTACAATCTTCTTCCTCTACCATCTCTTCCAACCATCTTCTTGCACTACCATCTCTTCCTACCATCTTCTTTTACTACCATCTTTCACTACCATCTTCTTTCCCTACCGTCTTTCACTAATATCTACTTTTCCTACCATCTGCTTTCCCTACCATCTCTTCCTACCATCTCTTCCAACCATCTGCTTTTCCTACCATCTGCTTTCCCTACCATCTCTTTCTACAATCTCTTCCTACAATCTCTTCCTACCATCTGCTTTCCCTACCATCTCTTCCTACCATCTCTTCCTACCATCTGCTTTTCCTACCATCTGCTTTCCCTACCATCTCTTCCTACCATCTCTTCCTACCACCTGCATTATCTACCATCTCTTCCTACCATTTCTTCCTACCATCTGCTTTATCTACCATCTCTTCCTACCATCTGCTTTCCCTACCATCTCTTCCTACCATCTCTTCCTACCATCTGCTTTTCCTACCATCTGCTTTCCCTACCATCTCTTCCTACCATCTCTTCCTACCACCTGCATTATCTACCATCTCTTCCTACCATTTCTTCCTACCATCTGCTTTATCTACCATCTCTTCCTACCATCTGCTTTATCTACCATCTCTACCATCTTTTCCTACCATCTGCTTTTCCTAAAATCTTTTCCAACCATCTGCTTTTCCTATCATCTCTTCCTACCATTTGCTTTATCTACCATCTCTTCCTACCATCTGCTTTTCCTACCATCTCTTCCTACCATCTGCTTTATCTACCATCTCTTCGTACCATCTGCTTTATCTACCATCTCTTCCTACCATCCATTTTCCTACCATCTCTTCCTACCATCTCCTTTCCCTACCATCTCTTCCTACCATTTGCTTTATCTACCATCTCTTCCTACCATCTTCTTTTCCTACCATCTCTTCCTACCATCTTCTTTTCCTACCATCTCTTCCTACCATCTTCTTTTCCTACCATCTCTTCCTACCATCTGCTTTATCTACCATCTCTTCCTACCATCCTCTTTTCCTACCATCTCTTCCTACCATCTGCTTTATCTACCATCTCTTCCTACCATCTTCTTTTCCTACCATCTCTTCCTACCATCCTCTTTTCCTACCATCTCTTCCTACCATCTTCTTTTCCTACCATCTCTTCCTACCATCATCTTTTCCTACCATCTCTTCCTACCATCTTTTCCTACCATCTCTTCCTACCATCCTCTTTTCCTACCATCTCTTCCTACCATTTGCTTTATCTACCATCTCTTCCTACCATCCTCTTTTCCTACCATCTCTTCCTACCATTTGCTTTATCTACCATCTCTTCCTACCATCTTCTTTTCCTACCATCTCTTCCTACCATCTTCTTTTCCTACCATCTCTTCCTACCATCCTCTTTTCCTACAATCTCTTCCTACCATCTGTTTTATCTACCATCTCTTCCTACCATCCTCTTTTCCTACCATCTCTTCCTACCATCTTCTTTTCCTACCATCTCTTCCTACCATCCTCTTTTCCTACCATCTCTTCCTACCATCTTCTTTTCCTACCATCTCTTACTACCATCATCTTTTCCTACCATCTCTTCCTACCATCTTCTTTTCCTACCATCTCTTCCTACCATCCTCTTTTCCTACCATCTCTTCCTACGATCTTCTTTTCCTACCATCTCTTCTTACCATCATCTTTTCCTACCATCTCTTCCTACCATCTTCTTTTCCTACCATCTCTTCCTACCATCATCTTTTCCTACCATCTCTTCCTACCATCTTCTTTTCCTACCATCTCTTCCTACCATCCTCTTTTCCTACCATCTCTTCCTACCATTTGCTTTATCTACCATCTCTTCCTACCATCCTCTTTTCCTACCATCTCTTCCTACCATTTGCTTTATCTACCATCTCTTCCTACCATCTTCTTTTCCTACCATCTCTTCCTACCATCTTCTTTTCCTACCATCTCTTCCTACCATCCTCTTTTCCTACCATCTCTTCCTACCATCTGTTTTATCTACCATCTCTTCCTACCATCCTCTTTTCCTACCATCTCTTCCTACCATCTTCTTTTCCTACCATCTCTTCCTACCATCTTCTTTTCCTACCATCTCTTCCTACCATCCTCTTTTCCTACCATCTCTTCCTACCATCTGCTTTATCTACCATCTCTTCCTACCATCCTCTTTTCCTACCATCTCTTCCTACCATCTCCCCATACTATTTCTCCTTAACATCTCTTCATACCCTTTTTTTTTCATTTTCTTTATTTTCTTTTTAAGTTTCCATTATATCTCCACTATATTACTTCATATTGTTTCTTCTTTGTCTCTCTTTCTACAGTTTATTGACTACAGAACGTAAACAAGATCTTAAAAAATCAAAGTGCTAACAAAGAGCAGATTACTCTACTTCACCCTCAGTGTCAGCATTTCTTAATTTAGAAATAATACAATTCAGATTGGGCGTTAAACAATAAAACCAAAGGATTAAAAAAAATCTTTTTGAATTTACATTTTTATACAAATTAATTGTATTTTTGTTTATCAAAGAATGTAACTGATTAGCGAAATTTGGGTACTTTCCTACTGGGGGTGTTTACAGGGGTGCCGGGGGTGCAAAAGAGTTAAGTAGTGGACTGAGAGTAACACTTAGACTGTCATGGGGAGCTGGTTATTGGATGGAATGTTTCAACCCCCGCGACTCCCCCCCCCCTCCATTTCCTCTCCCCTTCCCCTTTTCATTATTTCAACATTGAGCTGTGCATCAGATGTTTCTGACTCTAATGCATGCAAGTCTGCAGGCTAACCAAATTTTCTGCACCGGTTTCTAAGCTTACAGCTAAGTGTTTATGCCGAGACCCCACTGTATGTAAAGCAAACACTCAGAAGCACAGTGACTACACATAAACTACACATGAGCTACACAGACTACACAATAACTTTACAGTAACTACACATAAACTACACATGAGCTACACAGACTACACAATACCTTACAGTAACTACACATAAACTACACATGAGCTACACAGACTACACACTAACTTTACAGTAACTACACATGGGCTACACAGACTACACAATAACTTTACAGTAACTACACATAAACTACACATGAGCTACACAGACTACACAATAACTTTACAGTAACTACACATAAACTACACATGAGCTACACAGACTACACAATAACTTTTCAGTAACTACACATAAACTACACATGGGCTACACAGACTACACAATAACTTTACAGTAACTACACATAAACTACACATGAGCTACACAGACTACACAATAACTTACAGAAACTACACATAAACTACACATGAGCTACACAGACTACACAATAAATTTACAGTAACTACACATAAACTACACATGAGCTACACAGACTACACACTAACTTTACAGTAACTACAAATAAACTACACATGAGCTACACAGACTACACAATAACTTACAGTGACTACACATAAACTACTCATGAGCTACACAGACTACACAATAACTTTACAGTAACTACACATAAACTACACATGAGCTACACAGACTACACAATAACTTACAGAAACTACACATAAACTACACATGGGCTACACAGACTACACAATAACTTTACAGTAACTACACATGAACTACACACTACACAGTGAATACACAGCCACAACACGGTACTTTTACAGCACTATTAATTAAGCCAGTCATAAATGGAGATTACTTATTCAGAGTCTACATTAGGGGATACCAGTTAAGAACGTCCGAGAAGCGGCGTTATCCGGCCCCCTAAAAAAGTCTGCCTCTAGTACAGAAAATCAGTCAGTTAAAGTAGAAAAAGAAGTAATGCCAAATTTTAAAATTTAACCAGCCCCTATCAATATAAATAGGCAGGCATAACAGGTCTCCATTATTTAAATGTTATTGAAGTATGCGGATCGACACTAGCAGCTGGGAAGAGGTGGCACTGGATAGATCCACACGGAGAGAGAGCATAAAGGAAGGGTCACGGATTGCAGATGTCATACACAACAGAAGCAGAAAGAAGGGTGAAAATGCAACGGCGCCTGGTGATTATATATGCCCAACCTGCGATCGCAGCTGTGTATCAAGGATTGGCCTCTTTAGGCATACAAGAAGTTGCAAAGGGAAAAGATCGTCTCTCGAGACGTAAAATGCCAGAGATGCGGATTGAAAAAAAAAAATTGAGAGTTTGGCTAAAGAGAATAAATTATGTACCCACAATTTAAATTAAATGGTAATTATTTCTATATAGCTAACTTGAATGTGCATAAAACAGAATAGAAGAAGAATATATTATATATAATATTAATTTCAGCAAATTAATTTATGTACATTCATTTTAATGCCTTAACTTTCTTTATCAATAAAAATAAATATTAATACAAATTTACTCTGAACAATGCGAATGTATTCGTCATTTCTTGATAGCAAACATTCAACGACAAACACTCTACTAGATCTATGTCATTATTTGATGATGCTAAATTCACTAGGACTAAAAAAAAATTTGAAATTAATCCAAATAAAATAAAACAAATGCTATTTTGGGATGGCAGCAGGCAGGGTTCGAACCCCGAAACATCTAGACGACACCCTTTAGCGCAGACCACATGACCAGGAAGCCATAAAGAACCCACACAATAACACACACATACACACAGAGAAAGAAAAAAAAAGGTTATTCCGTCTATCGATCTCTTTAGTGTGAGGTACACTATTGATTGGCCAAAACACAATCATGTATTTCCTGGTCGTTATTCTCCCTATCTCACGTCTTCGTGTTTCCAACATTTGGTCAACGGTGCTCTGACTATAGCAGGGAGAAGATAATTAGGAAGAATTTTAAGTTTATGAGTTGATATTAGAACCGGGGTCCTGGGTTCGAATCCTCATGAAGACAGGGATTTCGACTTTCGGGTTTTTTAGGGCACCTTTGAGTCCACCCAACTCTAATTGGTACCTGATACTAGTTGGGGAAAAGTTAAGGCGGTTGGTCGTTGTGCTGACCACATGACACCCTCGTTAACCGTAGGCCAAAGAAACAGATGACGTTTACATCATCTGCCCCATAGATCAGAAGGCCAAACGATTTTCCTAGAAATTTAGCAGTTGATGTATATCGCTGAGAAAAGAATGACTAACTCGTTGGCCACACCCGGAGAAAACTTTAGTTTGACCGTTATAATGTTTCAACGTATAAAATAAACAAAAATGTAAATTTGTCTGGAGACTTTCGGTCTAAGTGCCAACATGGCGTAGTCAGCCGTTTCTTCTTCTTCTAGCCAGCTTTATTGCTGCTGAGCTGTCAGCTCTTTTGCAGACTGTGCCAAGGAAAAAATAGTGTGCTGTTTTCTTCAGTTGTTCAGCACTGCCGTACAGGGTGTTGGTTATGTTGGGCTGGAGTGGAAGTAGGGTCTGCCCAAGGTGGATTAGGGAGGGGCATTCAAAGAGGATATGGTTTGCGGTTTCATAAGGGTGGGTGCAGTGACTACAAAGGGGGAAGTTGTGTGGAGTTTATTTTATTGAGATGGTAATTTAACAGAGGTGAGTGTCCTGTCCTTAGCTGGAAGATTGTAGATTGTTCTTTGCGGAGAGGAAGTTAATACCGTCCAGTTTGTTAGGCGTAGTCATTTCTTTGTACAAGTCAGCAGTTTAAAGTTGCTTCAATTTTATTGAAGCTTATAAGCGTTGCATATATTTTTACGTCAATGTAATATAAGATTAGATCTTGATTCTAGAAGTAGATCTAGACTAGATCTCAAAAAGAGTTCTAAATCAGAACTTTAGGTCTAGTGTTAGATCTAGACGTTCGTATAATGGACAAACCAGGATGGCTGCCTGGTCGTGCGGTTTGCGTGCAGGGCTGTTGTTTGGCTTTATCGATGGTACCGGGTTCAAACCCTGCCCGCTCCCTTCTTCCGTCGTCCTGCGGGAGGTTTGGACTAGGAAGTAAACTATCTTCAACTCTGAAGGAACATCCGAAACATGTCAAACATTTTACAATTAATAATCGCAAGAGTATACTTTGCTCCCTGGCCGAATAGAAAACTGCGTAAGTTCTTGCAACTGACGTTGTTACGGGTTCGATACCCGGAATTGATCCAAGCCTTTCTTTTATTATTCTTTTATCATATTTTGAGTTTAATAATGGAGGTATTGTCATTAAAAAAAAATATTTATAGCTGTTTTTCTTGTTATAAAGTTAAACACACGTTATTTCGCTTGGTTACTAACAATGACACTTTGTTTCTTTCTTAAATCTTTGTTTTCAAATTACGTTTTCAAAAGCTTCCCCCCCCCTTTTATTGGTAGATCTAACTATTTAAAATTTTGTTCGGGGTCTGAATAGTCACGTGACCCATTACACTCTTCACGAGTGGAAAGACATTCGCTTAATTCTAAAATTTGAAAATGTACACTTTGACAAATCTTAAGGCTTGGGAATCAAGGAAGATTGTTTTTTTAGATGTAAAGAATGTTTAAGGAACAAAATGACATTTTAATCTGCATGTCATGTTGTCGTCATGGGAGAGAAAGAGCTTACGTGATTTTATTCCAATAACAGTCAAACCCAGCATGCATCTTTAATTAAAACGGAACTCGAGTTGTAGATCACGTGATTGATTTAGATCAATTCATTGGACTTTGCAGTGGCGTGACGAAATCACCCAAACCACCGCCCCCCCTAAACAAGAATAACTTCATGAATTCGTTATATTGAGACTTTAAACTGACAGCCTTGCGAAGCAGTTTTTGAGATTTCTTGTATTGTTTTTGCATTGTCTCCTACACTATAAAAGCACACACAGACACCCACACATAGACAGGCCAGACATACACACAGAAAAACATATCCCAACAATCAGGGCTGGCCCTAACAATTGTGGGACCCTATGAAAATCGGATTGCGCGGGGCCCAGTCTGGGTAAGGATAAGCATAATGTCATAATTAAGATTTTGTATTAGAAAATAAATTCGCCTTTGCAATAAATTTTTATTAAACGAAAGCTGGCAATGCCGGTTTTTTATCGCGCGTAGAATTTGCACCCCAAAATGACAATAATTTTGTCGAGTTTTCTGAAGATTTCAATAATTTTAGAAGATTTCCACGACTTTTTCGTATATATCAATTACAGAAGTTTTATAAGAGGCCCTGGAAAATTAGGAGGCCTGGGAAACCATGCTATTATATAAAAGTTATAATGGTTTAATTTAATAATTTACAACTAGAATTAGCGCGGTGCCTATGGAAGTGTGGGGCCTACTGCGACCGCTTAGGTTGCAGTGGCGTAAGGCCGGCCCTGCCAACAAAGAATGTGTCACAGTTTACAGAGATGGATGATCTCTAGAAGTTACCACTCACGGAGGAGATTGAATACTTATTGAATGAATCAAAGGAGTCCATTGCAAATGGCGAGCTCTCTTTCAAACAAAGATAAAAAAGGGGAGAACTAAAAATAGAAGCTACCATGCTAGAAAACAACCAAGGGCACTGTCCTCCAAACCGATTCCAAAACCACCCAAGGACACTGTCCGCCTTATCGATTCCAAAACCATCCAAAGACACTGTCCTCCAAACCGATTCCAAAATCACCCAAGGACACTGTCCGCCTTATCGATTCCAAAACCATCCAAAGACACTGTCCGCCTTATCGATTCCAAAACCACCCAAGGACACTGTCCGCCTTATCGATTCCAAAACCATCCAAGTGCGCTGTCGTTTTAACCGATTCTGAAACCACCAAAGTAGGCAGCCCTTCTAACCGATTCCAATCCTCACTTCAAAGTTTGAAAAACTCTAATGCTTCCTTACCTTACTTTATATAATTGAGACTTTACTTAACTCTTTCTCTCCTAACCGACGATTCAAACGTTAATTCCATCAGAATGTGGTAAATAATTACGGAGAGAAAGAGTTAAAAAAAAAAGATGATTACGTCCTTCGCGTCATGCATTTAGTCATGTATGTTAACCAATGACCTATATTCTGGCAAGTCACTGGTTTTGCTGGCTAGCTCAGGCAACCCATTCCATGCTCTAATAGCACTAGGGAAGAAGGAGCATTTGTACAAATGTGTTCTAGCATCTGGGACTAGGAATGTGAAACTCAGTACATCCCATGTCAAAGTTCAACAAAACTAGTTCTTCAAAGTATCCCCCGGCACACAATGAAATAAATGAGAAGGCTCAGACACTTGCAAAGTGTGGCAGAACAAATAGGCAAACGAAAACTCCACTCGCAAGAAATGAAAAGACTAATATTGAGAGGAATCAACCAATAATAAAATAAGCTCTCATCCAAATTATATGAAAGATGACGCCTATTTTAAAATATCCCGACACGACCGACGTAAACGTTTCCGCCTCAGAACCGACACCACCGAATGAGACAACGGAATGGTCAGGGAAGCTGAAACTGGGAAAGGTGAAATTAAACCTTTGTGGAGTGTGGATACTGGCCCTATAACAGCTCTACAGTAGAAAAACTATAAGAAGAGCTGCCTGATCAGGAAACCCCTGCTCAGTTTATCTCAATATTGGCCTAGTCATCTGAATCCTCCAGTACATTAATGGAGAACGCAGAAGAAGACCCACGCACTCCTACAGACAAGCACATAAGCACACAAACACATACAAAAACACTCACACATATACACACAGACACGCACACACACACAAGTTAATTTACTGACGTACGCACACAATTCTGTAAAGTGTTTGCGCTTTGATTCTGTTCCCTTTTTTTGCGTTAGCGTCTTCTTTAAACTAGCAGTCAGAAATGTGTTGAAATGAATAGGCATCACTCAGACACAAGGGCAAATAACGCAGGATTGTAAATAAGCTCAGAAGTACACGCCCCTTGAATTTCTCAACGTGTAAAAAAAAAACAAAAAAAACATTATGACACTAAAAACATTCCAGATTGAGTATTGTATTAGAATTGTTTCGTTTTTTCAATTCCCTTGTTGAACTATTAATTCTCTTCATATTTATTTGTTCAGAAAAAAAAGGATATGGGGCAACAACTATCATATTTTCTAGAACATATAAATGAATCACATTAGGAGAAGGTTTTACAAAATGTCTGTGGTATTTGTCAATCTTTTATGAAGCTATTTCTTAAATTATGTTCAAAGTCAAAGCAAAGATACACAAAATATCACCTATTTAATAAAAAAAAAAACACCTTTTAGACCTTGCGATATATGGGACAGTCAGCACATACACGATCTTTTTCTTACAGTTTAAGAGGGTGGTCATGTGGCCAGCACAACGACTTATCACTTTTGCATTTTACTGAAACATGGTTAGAGGAGGATGACAACGACAACCTGATTGCTATTGATGGTTTCTCTTGCGTGAGATCTGACAGAACGGCTGAGTCTAAGAAGAAGAAAGGTGGGGGGGGGGGGGGTCTGTGTGTGTACATCAACCTCAAATACTGTACCAACTACACGGTTAAAAAGAGAATGTGCTGTCCGGATCTAGAACTACTGGCGCTCTCACTGAGACCTTTTTATTTGCCGCGAGACTTTGGCGTTATTTACATAGTCCTGGTTTATGTTCCGCCTACAGCCAAGACGGAAGTTGCAGCTGCAATCATCGCTGACGTAGTGCATGAGTCTCAGACAAGGTCACCGGACCGTGACCGGACGCACCAGTTATACTGGGTGATTTTAATAAATGCACCTTGAAGGTTGACCTATCCACCTTCTATCAACACATCTCGTGTCCGACAAGAGAAATCAGAACTCTGGACTTAAAGAAAGAAAAATCATTAAAAAAAAACGTACAAGAATGGACTCAAGACAATATTCTTAAACTACAGGGATGTCTAGACTGCACCGACTGGAATGTGTTTAAAGAGACCACTTCAAATCTGGAAGAATGGGTCGACGCAGTGAAAAAATTACACCAAATTCTGTGAAAACAAGTGTATCAGTACTAAGAGTATCAAGATATACCCCAACAATAAACCATGGGTCACTGCAAAAATAAAACAGGAAATAAGAGAAAAGAGCATATATGAGTGGCGATGGACAGACAAGGAAAAGAGCTCAACGAAATCTCAACATCTTTCTTGAGGAAGGGAGGAGAAACTACCGCACCAAGCTGGAAGACACAATTAATACAAGTGACATGAGACAGGCGTGGGACATCATGAACAAAATGGCAGGAGCACAAGTCAAAAGTAAAAATAATCTTGCTACAAGAGACGACAAAACATTTGCCAACGAGTTATATGATTTCTATTGTCGCTTTGACACGAAAGATTTTAATTATCTAAGACTCAAAGCCCTTGAGGATGTCAATGTTAACAACTGCTTAGAATTAGCGATTACTAAAGAGCAAGTCTGCAACATTTTCAAAAACGTCAACCCAATGAAAGCTGGTGAGTCTGATGGAATAAAAGGGCGAATCTTAAAAGAATGTGCTGAACAACTAGCTGAACCTTTCCAAGATATTTTTTCTACTTCATTACTAAATCTGGACTTACAAAACCACGAGATGCCATTTGTGTGGAAGTCATCTATAATTGTACCTGTGCCAAATGTTTCCAAACTGAAGGAAATGAATGACTATAGGCCTGTTTCACTTACTTTCATTGTGTCTAAATGTTTAGAAAAATTGGTTAAAATGTTTCTTCTGAATGATCTTTGTAGTAAGTTAGATCCTTTACAATTTGCTTACCAAAAGGGTAAAGGTGTAGAGGATGCCATCCTAAATATTTTAAATTGTGTCTACAAACATCTGGACTAACCAAACACTTATGTAAGATTGTTCTTTATTGATTTCTCGTCAGCTTTTAACACTATACAACTTCATTTACTCATTGAAAAGATTAAAGCGTTGAAGATTAGTCTATACATAATACTATGGGCTAATGAATTTTTGACCCAGAGATCTCAGAGGTAAACAATGTTATAACAAATGCACGCATAGTTAACACAAGAGCCCCCCCCCCCCCCCAGGGGGCTGTGACATCGCCATTGTGGTTCATTTTGTACACCAATGACTTTCAGTCCGATAGTCCTTTTTGCTCCTTCAAAAAATTCGCTGATGATGCGGCTCTTCTTGCCCTGCTCTCAGAGAGAGCTCAGACGTAAATGAGTATTTCAAAGAAATAGAACACATTGAAAAATACTGTAAAGATAATTTTTTTTAGTATTAAATGTCAAAAAACCCAAGGAAATGATAATAGATTTTTGTAGGGAAAAGATGAAAAATGATATTTTGTCTGTAGTGAAATAGTGCAAACTTTTAAATACCTTGGTACTATCCTAGACAATAAACTCAATTTTACTGCAAACAATGATTATCTCAGCAAAAAAGGGCAGCAAAGATTACGATTACTAAGAAAACTGTCCTCGTTTAATGTTAGTGAAAAGGCCTTGGCTATGTTTTATCACGCTCACATCTGCAATATTTTCAGTTTCAATATCACTGTCTGGTATGGCAATCTAAGCATTAAAAATATCTATAAACTTTATAGAATTTTAAATGCTGCTGGTAAAATCATTGGCAAAAAAACAAACCCCATTTGGGCAGTTGTTTGAGACAAACATCTATAAAAAAGCTAAAAGGATCCTAGAAATAAAGAATGACCTTTTGTGTCAGGATTTTGTGATTTCACCATCACAAAAGAGATACAAGACACCGATAGCAAAGACAAACGGACACAAACACTCTTTTGTTCCCCTGGCAATCAAATTATTAAATAGAAACAATCTGATATAAACTTGTCACATGTAAATTATGAGTGAGTCTGGTGTGAATGTACATTTTGGTTTCTTACAGCTATAATGTTTTTTGTTTGGTGTAATGCACAAATTGTTAAACAAATTTCCATACGGACAATAAAGATTATTATTATTATTATTATTCAACAAAGTCGACGTATAATTTTTTTTTTGATGACCAGACAGAAATCAAGGACGTGAGATATGCGCATTGTACTGTCGTTTGGACTTCTCGATGGTACCGGGTTCATACCTTGCCCCCTGGCGTCCACCGTCGACCTGCAGGAGGTTCGGACTAGGAAGCTAATTATCCGAAACATGTGAATTATCCGAAACATGTGAAATATCCGAAACATGTGAAATATCCGAAACATGTGAAATATCCGAAACATGTAAAACATCCGAAACGTCAAACATCCAAAGCATGTACAACTTACGAAACATGTCAAACATCCAAAGCATGTAAAACATCCGAAACGTCACACATCCGAAATATGTCAAACATCCGAAACATGTCAAACATCCAAAGCATGTAAAACATCCGAAACGTCAAACATCCAAAGCATGTACAACTTACGAAACATGTCAAACATCCAAAACATGTAAAACATCCAAAACGTCACACATCCGAAATATGTCAAACATCCGAAACATGTCAAACATCCAAAACATGTAAAACATCCGAAACATGTCAAACATCCGAAACATGTCAAACATATAAAGCATGTCAAACATCCGAAACGTCAAACATCCAAAGCATGTAAAACATCCAAAACGTCAAACATCCAAAGCATGTAAAACATCCAAAACGTCACACATCCGAAATATGTCAAACATCCAAAACATGTCAAACATCCAAAGCATGTAAAACATCCGAAACGTCAAACATCCAAAGCATGTAAAACATCCAAAACGTCACACATCCGAAACATGTCAAACATCCAAAGCATGTAAAACATCCGAAACGTCAAACATCCAAAGCATGTAAAACATCCGAAACATGTCAAACATCCGAAACATGTCAAACATATAAAGCATGTAAAACATCCGAAACGTCAAACATCCAAAGCATGTAAAACATCCGAAACGTCAAACATCCGAAACATGTCAAACATCCAAAGCATGTAAAACATCCGAAACGTCAAACATCCAAAGCATGTACAGCTTACGAAACATGTCAAACATCCAAAACATGTAAAACATCCAAAACGTCACACATCCGAAATATGTCAAACATCCGAAACATGTCAAACATCCAAAGCATGTAAAACATCCGAAACGTCAAACATCCAAAGCATGTAAAACATCCGAAACATGTCAAACATCCGAAACATGTCAAACATATAAAGCATGTAAAACATCCGAAACGTCAAACATCCAAAGCATGTAAAACATCCGAAACGTCAAACATCCGAAACATGTCAAACATCCAAAGCATGTAAAACATCCGAAACGTCAAACATCCAAAGCATGTAAAACATCCGAAATATGTCAAACATCCGAAACATGTCAAACATCCAAAGCATGTAAAACATCCGAAACGTCAAACATCCAAAGCATGTAAAACATCCGAAACATGTCAAACATCCGAAACATGTCAAACATATAAAGCATGTAAAACATCCGAAACGTCAAACATCCAAAGCATGTAAAACATCCAAAACGTCAAACATCCGAAACATGTCAAACATCCAAAACGTCACACATCCGAAACATGTCAAACATCCAAAACATGTCAAACATCCAAAACATGTCAAACATCCAAAGCATGTAAAACATCCGAAACATGTCAACATCCAAAGCATGTAAAACATCCGAAACATGTCAAACATCCGAAACATGTCAACATCCAAAGCATGTAAAACATCCGAAACATGTCAAGCATCCAAAGCATGTCAAGCATCCGAAACATGTCAAACATCCGAAACATGTACAAAGTGTGTAGACTCGTTCAACGAAAGATGATTTACTTTGCTATGGAGCCAATGTGAACAAGTTTGAATGTTCGATCTACTAACGAACTGACTAAACCATTCCTGTCCCTCCCCCTCTTCCCACTTTGCCAATTACTGGTATCAGGTCTTGACGTCAACCAAACCTCGACCACTCCCTCTTAAAGAGACGACGATCTCAGAACCCAATCCAACCCCGTTACTATGACAACCTGAAGAACAATGAGACTCCAAGCACTCAGAAGCTATGTTTCTGCCTCGTCCTAATGCACACTGTCACACTGACCTGTCTGTTGACACAATGAATCAATCTTAACCACTGCGTCTGAAAAATAGTTCACTTGTAAGCAGATTTAGCAGTTAAAAAATTGCTATTATGCCTGTCAATTTCCAGACCTTGTGAGCCGTAAGGCAGTTGCTTTTCCATTGAAGTAATAGTAAAAAGCGTTGTGTGGCCAGTACAATGACCAATCACCTTTACTTTCCTGAGGTCAGATACTCATAAAGAAATAAATATATAGACACAAACGTTAAAGACATAAAGAGAAAGACACAAAAAGAAAGACATAAAGAGAAAGACACAAAAAGAAAGATACATTTCTTATTCCATGTGCTGGGACAAATTCATATAAGAGCTCTTTTTTACAAAGCTTATATCAACTCACACTGTCTGTCTTGTTTAAAAAAGTTTGTACAAATTATTTTTCCCACACCAAATCTAGAATCAAGCTGAAATTTTGCACATTATTTCTTTTACCTGATTACACAAGAATCAGTAAAAAAAAAAATTAGTTTATTAACTATTGGTTATTAATTATTTTGTTTGGTATCTCGAACAAGGGAAACCAATTGTACTTGACTAATAAGGTGGTATAAGTTTGTAAAAAGAAAAGTTTGAAAAGAACTACACGGCACTTTCTCATTAACAGCTCCCAGGTCCAGTGGTTACCGTATTGGCTTGAGGAGGCTGTAGAGACAGACAGTTAGTTTTTTTTTCTTTTCTAAATACATTTAAAAAGCGATCACCCAGATACCCCTTCTTTCTTCCCCGCCCCCCCCCCTCCCCCACACACCACCAACCCCTTTCCAACTGGTTCGAACAAGTGATAAGATCATAGCGTATTGAGAAAGCTAAAAGCATGACATTGCGCTAAACAAAAACTAAAAATGTTTGTAAAATGTTTGACATGTTTCGGATGTTCCTTCAGAGTTGAAGATAGTTTACTTCCTAGTCCAAACCTCCCGCAGGACGACGGGGGATGGGAGCGGGCAGGGTTTGAACCCTCGACCGTCGATAAATCCGAACGACAGTCCAGCGCACAAACCGCACGACCAGGCAGCCATCCAACTATTGTTAAAAGTATCTCTAATGGCACAGATTTATTATTGTTAATCTATATCTATTACAAATGTAAGCACATGATTGTTCTAAACTAATTGATACAATTATACTTGACATCAGCTTTTTTTTTTTAAAGTAATTTTTGTATTTTGCTTGTTTCTCATTAAAGTCTGGGAAGAATGGCCTGAAACGGCCAGGAACACGAATGACTTAATAACATGCACAACTAGATTAAAGCACACGAATACACGTAGGATGTAACTAAGCCCTCCATTCCAGGAACGTCTGTGATTTAAAAGATAATATAATATGAATACCAATGCGACAATCGGGACTTAAAGCCAAGACGTCTGACTGGACAGTTAAGGACTACAACACTCTGACACTTTATCCTTTATTGTTTTGCATTTTTTAAAAGTGTAACTCTTTTATTTGATTCGAAATGTCAAGTCGTATCGTACATAAGATTATTATCCCAATTGTTACACTACTGCCAACATTAATCACTGGTTATAACGTTAAAACACCCATTTAGTCAATAATTCAATTTCAATTATCGAGTTATCGAATCTGATGAAAACTTAAAGTTAAATTTAAAAAAAATAGCTATTGATAAGGAATCAATGTTGATTTTTGATTTTCAAGCCTTGTAAAACAGTGATGTTTGAACTAGGGTACCCCTAGCAACATCCGGCACGGTGCTAATCTGGCCACACAGAATTTGCGCCAACAGTACGCTGTCAAGTATCCGGTCCATTTTATTGGACTTAACATTTTATTTTGAGGTGATGTCACTGAATCTCTCTCTCTCTCTCTCTCTCTCTCTCTCTCTCTCTCTCTCTCTCTCTGTATAAATATATATTTTTTTATCTGCTCCTTTTCAAACTGTAAAAGGAAAATATAGGATGCCCTCCCAAACTTTTTCCTAATCTCTCTCTCTATAACACTATCTCGGTTTATTTCTCTAATCTATCTATCTATCTATCTATCTATCTATCTATCTATCTATCTATCTATCTATCTATCTATCTATCTATCTATCTATCTGTCCATCTATCCATCTATCTATCTATCTATCCATCTATCTATCCATCTATGTATCTATGTATCTATCTATCTATCCATCCATCCATCCATCCATCTATCTATCTATCTATCTATCTATCTATCTATCTATCTATCTATCTATCTATATATATATATATATATATATATATATATATATATATATATATATATATTTATCTATCTATCTATCTTTCTCTCTCTCTCTCTCTCTCTATTTCACCTAAAATAAACAAAATGAAAGCAAAAATCAGTCACTTAATTCCGTTCCCCCCCCCCCCCCTGCGGAGGGATTTCATTTCGGGGGGGGGGGGGGGTTTGAACCCCAAGAACCCCCCCCTCTCTGGCTACGCCCATGATATATATATATATATATTTATTTATTTCCTCTATCTCTCTCTCTCCTTTTCCTCCACCCAATTACAGCCTTGTTGATGAAGACACTACCCACTAATATTTCGCATCATAATGGTCCCAGTTCAGACGTATTATTCATAGGTACTACTGTTCCATAAAAAGTCCTTATTAAATCATGCCGAGACATGCTGGCGTTTTTTTTTTTTTTGGTTTGTCAATGCATTATGTTGGCGCGAATCCTCTTATCTGAACGTGCTTGGTCCAATTAAGCTTGACCATTACATTTGTCCAGGCATCCTAATCCTACGGCCGCCACTTGTAATCAAACTGCATGAGTATCGATTTTTATTAAAGGGCCGCAGTTGTTCTGTTATTTCAATTTTTTTAGTTGGCATGAATCAAATTGCCTTTATAAAGTGTTAGTGAGTGTGCGTGTGTTAGTGTGTGCATGTTGTAGCTGATTCTGTTGACGTTTTTATTTTTAAAGCTACGCCTCTCATTTTTTTTTTGGGGGGGGGGGTGGGGGGGGGGGGTTAAGATATGCGTGTTTTGTATGTTAGGGAGGCAGGTTGAGGTCTTGATACTCAGCCATAAAATACATCGAAAGATGTCAAAAGTTTGTTTTTTTTTAGATCGAAAAGGCGTGAAAGATGGGAACTCTCTGAAATTTGAAGTTTACTCCTGGGGGGTATTTGAGAGATTACAGTTTGAGAAACGCTGCATTCAATCGTGAAATCGAAGAAGGGGAAGTTACCAGCATTCTACGTGCAATCTTTTTATATGGAATTCTGGGATTTAGATTGACGGCTTAATTAGAAAGACAAATCCAGTCAAGCTTTACATTTTAGATTAAAATTAAAATAACAAGCAAAAATTAAAAAAATCCTTTTTTTTAAATAAAAAAGCTTATCTACAGGGGAAGAACGTCGTAAATGAAACTATATCTAGCAATAATATACAAGTTATTTCCCTTATTCCATATCAAATAAAAATAATAAATTACCAATAATTAATTGAGTATTTTTTTTAAATTCATCATGTTTTGTTAGGTACAATAGATAATTGTTTAAAGTATCAACTTGATCGGAGAATGCGTGTGGGCGGAATATCGTTAACAATTATTTAAGGGGAATAAAGCCAACCAATTTAGCCCTAAATGAGAATAATGAAGTATCAGTTTTCTTGGTGGCTATCAGACAAAATAATAAATTACCACTAATTAATTGTCTAATTTGGGTACTTTTTTTTTTTTATTGATTCATGTCTTGTCTATGTCGATGAATAATTGTGCGAAGTTTCAGCTTGATCCGAGAATGGGTGTGGGAGAAATAACGTGTACACACTATTTACCAGACAGAGTGAGTTGAAATCAGCTTTGTAAAAATGTTGTCAATTTGTTGTCACTTCTAAACGATTTTGCCTCGCCTTCTAGTCACTAAAACTACAGTTGGTTCTTGGTGGTCCGACATGGGACCCGGAGACAGTGGGGTGGGGAGTAGTGGGTGTTGGATTGCCAGAAGTTAGCTGGTTAAAGTGGCGTAGCAAAGGGTGAGGGAGGAGGGGGAGAATTTAAAAATACCCCGGGCCACCGCTTGCGGGGGTTCCCCAAATGAGTGTTTTTTTTACATTAAATATTACGCGAAATGCAGGGGCCCCCAAAGAGGTCAAGCCCCCCGGACCCCTACATGCAATCATATCCCTAGCTATGCCCCTGGCTGGTTATGCTTCAAAGAATGTCAAGAATTTTTGGTCTTTTACACTTTGAATGGGAAAAAAGACGAAAATTTTTTAAAATTTTGATGTAAAAGTACACACACACAGACACATATAATTTGAACTTTCACAAGCTGTTCTAAATTACAATTACAGCCTGCGGTCATGGAGTGATTGTGTGTTTTCCTAGGTGATATAGAAAGGGAGTGTTTATTGTTAGTTTAAGAGAGAGAGAGAGAGAGAGCATTAATTTCATGTTAGTCTTGTTGAATGATGCAAGATAAGCGGGCACTGTCGTAAGCTGTGTTAAGTTTTACATGTTTCGGATGTTCCTTCAGAGTTGAAGATAGTTTACTTCCTAGTCCAAACCTCCTGCAGGACGACGGGGGATGATAGCGGGCAGGGTTTGAACCCTCGACCGTCGATAAATCCGAACGACAGTCCAGCGCGCAAACCGCACGACCAGGTAGCCATCCAAGTACGGCAGACGACTCCAGGATGCCAGAGTGTAAAGACGTGTTTTTATTGTCAGTTAGATTTGTTTAAATATCAGTTTATTTAATTTCATCTAAAGTTCAATTAGTCTATATTTTAATACAAGTTATAGCTATTTTTGTTAACTAAGAAGTTTTTCAAGTTTTATAAGTTAAAATGTAATACTCCTTTAGCGGTTAAGTTGTCTACCAGCAGCTTGGTGCTATAAGTCAACCATCGTCAACAGCATCTACAAACATACTAAAAATATATGTAGGCGACTACTGTAGCATATAAGATAAGATAAAATAATACAAGATAATTTTTATTGGTCTAATCAAATGGAAATTCTGTTTGACTACATTTGACCACCTCAGCGTAATATAATACATCAATTAGAAAACAAAGCCCATTTTTAAAGACATGCAGGGAATATGATTGCAGTAATGCAATATTCCTACCGTTGGACTTTTCAGGGCAATATTTCCCAGTCGGGCAACTCTGGTAGTGCATTAACCAACTGTTGGTACCCTTGTATTGGTAGAAGCGATATATTTTAATTAGGCACTGACATGTAAATATAACTTCCTGCCGATGTAATGATAAACATCTCCGATGGGGCATGCCGGGAAGACGTATAGCAATTAGTCACGTGACATTATCGCTTTTCGTTTTGAGCTTCACCGATTGGTCGATTTTTGTTAGGATTCGTCAAAACGTTAACAATGAGTATATTTATATTACCCGTTTGCCTGATAGTGTCGTTTTTTGGTTTGCTCATTTGACAAACTTAATTAGGTCGCAGACGTAAAGGTATCAGATATTATGAAGATATCTTATTGCAATACGACTAGAGAATAGCAGACGGTGTAGATAGAGATCTGGTCCATTACGAGCGTCGTTTGCGAGAAGAAGGGGGAACTGTAGTAAAGGAGTTATCGTTCCGACCATGGCCGGCATTAGGCATAGGCAAACTAGGCAGCCTCCTAAGGCCTCCGATTAGCAGGGGCATTGCTCAGGAACAATTTTTCTTTGAAGAAATAGCAAACCTGCCCCCAAAGTTATTGTTGTACATTAGGTTTTAAATAAATTGCATAATTGTATTTTTCTATTTCATTGGGGACCACCAAATCCTTTTCCCAAAGCGCTCCAATTACCTAAGGCCGGTCTTCTTCCGACCATAACTAATGTCCAAGCTCTTTTCTCAATGCACTCTACAAGAGAAAACACGTTCGTCCTACGACTAAATGGGGCAAACAACATGTGTGCATGTCACTTTCACTCGATGGCTCCATGTGGTATGAGCGATGGTTTGTCGTCTCGATGTTCCCGGATTCAAACCCTGCCCGCCACCATCCCTCGTCGTCCTGTGGGACGTCCTGGAAAAGTAGAGGTGGTTGGTCGTTGTGGTCCGGAGGAATTCCAGCTACCCGTCGCTTCAGCGTGGCCCTCCGGTGGAAACGTCTAGGGGTGGACATAGATAGGCTAAGTACGAGTAGCGAATCAGCCCCTTGCGGGACCCCCTGGGTGAGCTTTTTTTTTTTTTTTTTTTTTATCTCACTCGGGGTAGGGATGGAACAAGTAACCCGCACACCATTCCAAAAAGTCCGCCACGCCGTTCCACAAAGGGGGCCGTCATCAGAGACCAGTGGCTGGAGTGGCGGTTATCGCACGGAACAGTGGCGGTTAAAGTATAGGAATATGAGACAAGCTCCCCGCAGTTAGCTCTGTTCACGGCCACTTGTAGTGAGTGGGACGGAGCGCCGTGTACACGGCACAGTCCGGTCTGGCCCGGTCAACCGATATGACCGTTTACCGTTGAGAGCCCTCAGACAGGACAGGGGCGAAGAGCCCCATGTCCAGGCCTGGTAGTTGGATAAAAGCCTTTCTAACCACCAAGGGGATAATGGCGCCTACGGCCCCGACGCCCTACTGGACTTCACTGAAGGTCGTTGTGGTGGCCATATGACACCCTCGTTAAACGTTGGCCAGAGATGACCTTTACCTTATCTGCCCTAAAGATCGTAAGATCGGAAATGGGAACTTTATGTAGAAACTCAAGTGAACTATTATTAGCGATTATTTTAATAATAATAATAATTAATAATAATTTTATTAGCCCTAAAACATGCATACACATGCACGAACTGTGGCAAACTCTACCGCTACAGAATGGGCTTGATTAGTCACACCAGATTCTGCCCCGTCTCAAGGCGAAACCAAAACCAGTGACTTCATCTGGGCGCATCCAATGTTTTCCTACACAGAAGGAGCCATATACATATATACATCAGAAACACGCTCACACACTCGTAATAAGTTTTCATAAACGAATAATTAGGGACAGAATCGTGGAGATTTTAAAAATGAGAAGAGAGAGAGAGAGAGAGAGAGAGAGAAAGAGAGAGAGAGAGAGAGTAAAAATAAAAGAAATACATAGGCTTATTACAGAATGCATAAAAATTAACTGTAATCAGACAGTCATTATCTTAAATACCTGTCAGAAATGCGCTTTTAATCTTGAATAAAAACTATATTCATATTTCAAAAGTTAATCACGAATGAGCTAAAATAATAGATTTCAAATCTAACTTTAAACTTTGCAAGATTTTTTTTTTACTAACAAAGTTGTGCACGAAAAAAATCCTGCTTCTAATGGCCAGCATTTTCCTTTAATTAATTGCATTTTTTATTTAGAATTATCAAGATTTCGCAATGTACATAAATGCATATATGCTCCAGGCTTCCTATCTTCTAATCCAGTGGTTCCCAAACTTTTTTATCTCGTAGACCCCTGGGGGTCTATATAGACCACTTTGGGAATCACTGGTCTAATCTCTCCAGTTTGCTTATCAGAAGCAGATATTCCCTTCTCGTTTCGTTTCCATCTATTGATCTTCCCTTTTCATCCATCACATTATGTACTCTCCGAGGATACGCCTCTGAGTCCATTGATTGATCTCACAACGTCTATCAGAAGATCTAGTCCATCCTTAGTGAAGCTGGAAGATTAAATTATACCGTCAGACAGATAGCTAGACAAAGATGGGTTGTTTTTTTTTGTAAAGAACATTGTCATTGCTGGGCGATCAAACTGGAAATCGGGATCCTAGATCTGGAGCAGTGCCTTTGATGATTTTTTTTGTTTGTTTAGCCCACGTGTGACGTAATCTGTTGCAGAGAGTGTAGTAGTGTGCATCAATTAGGACTGACCAGGATACCAGCGTGTGTGTTCAGGCGTCAGTCGCCCACTCAATCTGTTGTGGCCCTTTCGCAGGGCCGGATTGACGACCGTGCAAAACTGTGCAGCCAATCAGATCTTCATCCTTACCACGGGGCCTCCACATATTAAATTATACAATTTTCAACCCAAATATTCACATTGAAAGTAAGAGAACAGGGGGCGTGGTGACTGACTGGTTCAGCGCTTGGCTTCCAAACCTTCCTAACTTGGAGTCCTGGGGTTTGAATCTCGGAGATGATTAGAATTTTTTTTAGATTTTTAGTCCTCCCCCTCCCCAAATTCTAATGGGTACCTGACTTTAATTGAGGAAAGCGTGGTCGAAAGGCCAAGTGCGCTTGAACTTGGCTTGGCTTGGCTACCTAGAAATGGGCTCGAGGTTCGACACCCGACTCGGGCAGAGTTGTGTTTACTGAGCGCCTAAAGGCAGCACGGAAAACCAACTCCTAGATACCCCTCCACCCCACTGGTCCACAAATGAGATTGGACCAAAAGCGCTCTGAGCATGCTATAAGCATGAAATTAGCGCTATATAAAAGCTATTAAAAAAAAAGTAGAGACGGTTGATCATTTTGCTGGCTACAGGACACCCTGCTCATTAACCGTTGGCCAAATAAACAGATGACACTACCATCATATGCCCTATAGATCACAAGGTCTGAAAGGAGAACTTTACTTTATATAAGTACTTTATAAAATAGGTCTTATAGTCTAAAACTTCTATAGTTAAAATGCTTTGCGAACGGCCAAATTCTCTGTACAATGCTTAACCTCATTTCTATATAAAGCAAAATTAATTAGTTACGACTAATTGATTAACTAACCGATTGATTTTTTTTTTATTGGTTCATGTTTGTCATCACCGATGAATAATTGTCCTCATTTTTTTTTACTTAGCAGAGAATGGGCGCCCT
The DNA here is from genome assembly GCF_947242115.1 of Biomphalaria glabrata. NCBI lineage: Eukaryota > Metazoa > Mollusca > Gastropoda > Planorbidae > Biomphalaria > Biomphalaria glabrata. The sequence goes on from NC_074723.1 coordinate 4,745,586, forward strand.
AAAAATTCCGAAATTCAAAAGCCAGGATCGGAAGTCAAGCGCTTCACCAATCAGCAACAGCGCCCCCAAGTACTTGTATAGCTCAGTGGCTAACATGTCGGCCTTTCATCATGGAGGCTCAAGACCTCGAGCAACGTTAAAATCAAATAGCACGAAACATTTCTCCCGTATACCCCTCCACCACCCCCTTTCAAACTGTTCCCAAAAAGTGATTGGATTGAGCATTCTATAAGCATGGAAGTAGCGCTCATCAAAAACTATGAAGTTCTTCCTCTTCTAGCCAGCTTTATTGTTGTTGAACTGTGAGCTCTTTTGCAGACTGTGCCAAGGAAAAAAAGTGTGCTGTTTTCTTCAGTTGTTCAGCACTGCTGTACAGGGTTGTTGGTTATGTTGGGCTGTAGTGGAAGTAGGGTCTGCTTAAGGTGGATTAGGAAGGAGCATTCAAAGAGGATATGTTTTACGGTTTCATAAGGGTAGGCGCAGTGTCTACAAAGGGGGAGTTGTGTGGAATTTATTTTGTTAAGATGGTAATTTAACAGAGGTGTGTGTCCTGTTCTTAGTTGGAAAATCGTAGATTGTTCTTTGCGGGAGAGGAAGTTAATACTGTCCAGTTTGTTAGGCATAGTCATTTCTTTGTACATGGCTCTGCCTGTGTTTCCTGATGCCCATTGGTTGAGCCACAATTAAGTTAAAATACTTTCTTAACAATGTAACAATGTAATATTATAGACCAGGTCTGTTAAAATGTAATAACATAATTGATTCAACATAAATGATTGCAGCATACATATCTGTCACTCAAAGCGGTTCGTTCGGCAGCGATCCTCGGCTCCCAGTTAGTACAGACCCCACCAGGCATTTTCTAAATGCCTATCTGGGCAGTCCGCCCACGTGATAGGTTCTAAGAAGTAAGGAATGAGTTCAAATCCTTACGTGGTGAAGGAAGTAGAGCGCAAAGAGATACAGCGTACGGCTCCGATCTGACCTCCGTTGTGTAGTGGAGGCATAACACTGTCAGAATGATCTACGAGCCGCAACATTTGAAACATGCGGGGGGCGTCAGTCAGGGCGGAGAGAGAGAGGAGATGGAGAGAGGCATAGCTACGTAGAGAGAGAGAGAGAGAGAGAGAGAGAGAGAGAGACGCTTGCATCTTTAATTAAATGGTTGATCGCATTATGTCAAAACAAAGGCACTGAAGGCTGGTCTATTTATAGGCACGCTGTCCAAGGTAGATAACTGTTCACTGGCGTCTTTTCTTCTACTGGAAGACTTTTATCGCAGGCTAAACCCATTTCTCTCTACACCCCCCCCCCCTTTTTTAATATTTATTACACCCCCCTCTCCCCCATCAAGGACACAAAGTTTGAGTTTAAATATATCGGCACCCTTTTCTAAGCGCCTTACCAGTGCATTTTTTGCATTGAATTAAAAAGAATGGATAGTCAGACGTGTCTCTCCATTGGCCTTCACCTTGTTCAGGACTTACAATTGTCATACACATCAAGTCTGTTGACAACAACATCCGAATGTCACCCTCCTCTTTACCCAAACAGGGATACACCTCTGTACGAGCAGACGTGTGGCAGTGAGTGTTTGCTGAAACACTTTTGCAGAGTCAAGTAATAATGGAGTGTAGGTAACAATGCTAATTTGCAAGAGATGTGAAGAGGTTAATTGCTGCTTCTTGACATTATAGGAGGGTTATAAAAACAAATTATTCAAATTAATTATACCTGATTAGTTACAAATTGCAAAAATGTTTAATTGTTGAAAACGCTGAGTTATTGTATGTTGATGGCTGTGAGCTTTGAGAAAATAAAATTCCTAAAAAATGTAAAAATATTCATTACTATTGTTATAGTTTTGTAAAGTAACTAAATATAGTTTAATCATGTTTCAATTTTGACTTTAATTCTTTGTGATTTAATATTTGTGAAATGTGAGAATTTACAAATAAAAATTAAATAAAAAGCCCACTAAAGAGTCCAGAGGACCCAAAAAAAGAGGCATATAAAGCCCCCAAAAAAGAGGCTTAGGCCCAAGGATTCCTATGATGACAAAGCTAAAATTGAATAGCGCAATACATACACTTCCCTATTCTGCTACTTTAGAGTGAGTGGTACACGTATCCTGTATGGGAGACGAATGTATGCCAAAGGCAGTCTTTTTTGGTGAGCTAAAAGGTGGTCGACATAACAGAGGCGACCCACGGAAACGCTTCAAAGACCAGCCTAGGCGCCAACTTGCCTTAGCTAACATAGAAGAGTGCACCTGGTCGCATGCTGGAGGTCACTCACAAAGGCCGCGGGATACACATTTGAGACCAAAAAGAAAATCCGCTGCCGAGGGCAGCCGTAGACAGCGAAAAGAAAATCTAAATCGACCAACTGCGGACAACGGTTATGCTTGCCCTGGAGGTGGAAAAATATGTAGGTCACAGCTGGGGCTGCGCATCCACGGGAAATACAGCATTCCTCACTAATCTTCGGACTCGAAGACAAGCCTTATTATTAGTATTAGAGTGAGTGGTGTAGGTTTGAACCAGAAGCTATAAGGGACGGGGTTCTATTTGATTGCTACAATACACTGCTGTCCATCCATTCTCCGATCTGGGGACAGAGACAGGGGTGGACTGGGTATCAAAACCGGCCCGGCATTTCTAAACCATCCGGCCCATAAATTGTATATTATATGACGGACATCCAGTTCTAGGTCTACTTGTCTTCAAAATCATTATGTTAAATTTCATAATGTATCGATAGCTGTACACATGCTTACAGTGAACACTATGTCCTTATAAGGAATAAAGACTTTTTGTTGCTTCTTAATCGTAAAGTGTATAGGCCCTAAAAGGATAAAGCTCTACCCATGTAGGCTATTACATTATTTCGGAAAATGTGTTAGATTAAATTAGTAGGCCTTAGTAGAGTCTGTAAAAGATTTTAAACAAAATACTTCGCTCAGAGGCCCCTTCCCCTGAAAAAGGAATACTACAAAAAATTTAACAATTTAATAGTGGCATCCATGCGGCCCTTATCTTATAAAATACAGACGTGATGTCAAAAAAGAAGACACTTACTGTGGTCCGACCGGCCCATTGGGATACCGGTCCACGGGCATTTGCCCGAATGTCCATATAGCCAGTCCGCCCCTGGACAGAGACTTACACCACTGGCAGTATCACCGCAAAGAAACAACTATACTTCTCAATAACAAGTTATTTCCCTTTTTCGATGTCAAACAAAACAATTGATGACCAATAATTCATTAACTAAATGGTATTAAACAAAGTTTATCGCCTTTTCGTTAGGTACAATGAATAATTGCTAAGTTTCACATTGATCCGAGAATAGGAAGTGGCAGAAACAACGCGTACAATTATTTAAGGGAATAAAACCCGACATATCTAGCCACATATGTGAATACTGAACACAGCATCATTCCACAAAATAGAAAAGAAACAGCACACAAAGTTCGCTGATTGACTTGACACAGACTTGTAGATCCTTTTTTTACGATCCCTAATCAAAGAGTAGCGCTGATACAGATTGACATAATGACAGAAGGACACGACCCTAAAAAGAGGACATGTTTCACGTGTGCCGGACGACATACAACCCTGAAGTAATATCAATCCGGTCGTGTACTGGAGTGCTCTCAAATATAAATTTATTGTGTAAATAACTCCAATCTTCTGAGACATTCTTAACGCACGTATCAACACTAGTTAACAAGTCTAGTATGTTTGTGTGTATGATTGTGTGTGTGTATATATCTTTCTATAACAATTGCTTAGACTTATTCAATAGACTGTGACCAAGTCAATGTCTTATGTCTTTTTTTTTTTGGGGGGGGGGGGGAATTCTCATTCACTCATACACACACATACACCAAATTATAGTCACCAATGCCTTAACTAAGCCAACCACGTGACTTAACTCTCATATCATGTTCATTCTTCCAAATTACACCACGTTTTGCCAATACAGTATTCACGTTTGAATCGCTTTATTCTCTGGTTTGCATATTAGAGCAATTAACTGCATTTCCCGTTTCATCTCAATTAAAAGTTACCATTCGTAATTTTCTTCTGAGGAGAGGTCCCCAAACTATCGGTACGTTTAAAAAAAAATTAAAGGTAACAAATCTTAACAATTATATATTTTCCAAATAACCCCGAAATTGTATGTGTGTGAAGGAAGTAAATTATAAAAATTGATCTTAAATGTAATATTTTAAAACCGAGTAAAAAAAATGAATGTTACAATTATTTTTTTTCATTGGGTGTGAACTTTCTATGGTTTAAAAAAAACAGCCAACAAAATCATTAACTATGAATAATTTTGGATCTTCGGCCTTGTAATGAACATGAAAAACTGATATTTTTTACACAAGCCTCCCCCACAGTTTGAGAATAACTGAGCACTGACAAAACACCATCCATAAAAACGTCTGTGTGTGTATGTGTCCCAGAACTGTTGGACTTTACTAGTAAATAAAGATATTGACCTTCAAAACTTCGGAGATCAGTCATTTCGTGTGAGATGTAAGCCCATGGGGGTTATATGCGGACTTTCATGCGTCTAGGGCAGGAAAAAGGACAAGCAAATGAAATCAAGAACTATGAACAATTTCTGAACAAAGTTTCTACAATTGTTGTTGTGATACCATAAAATTCGTTTTTCTTTTGTTTTTTTTTGCAATGTATCTTTTGGGAAAAAAACAACAGTTCACCATTTAGTATGATAGCATATATTGTTCTATTGAAGCGATTTTATAGGGTTATGTAACGATCATTATTTATTATAATGCCAATGTAACTGCTGCTACTGGTATTATACTTTTTAGAATCTTTACTTGTTACTATGGTATATTCAGTCAAGTTGCTCCTTACAATGATATTGTGCGAGGAATTACTAATCAATGTACTTTTAGTCTGTGTATGATTATAATTTATTGCCACTAACGGAAGCCATTTCCTTTTCTTTAGTCTGTATCCGCGGTCATTCAACCAGACTTCCTGGAGCTCGGTGTCAACTGGTAGAGATTATTTATCTCGGATTTTCAAAGGGAAACAAATTATCGCATGGAACAGACTTAACGTATTGGTTTGATTAAGACTTGTATTTATCATATGCCTCAACGCACCTCTGCTTGGAAGATTTGAACCCAAGCTTCAGTCACATGGCCAGACAACAACAGAGTGACATTTCAGGAAACAAGTTCAAGCTAATACCTGGGACTGGCTTGGGGGCAAGGCTCATCTGGCAGACATTACAATTACATTAAAATAATTTTATCTCTTATAGCTCTCTTAGTGTGGGGCCGAACGTTTGGCTTTGATAGTAACCAAAATATTGTAAGTACAACTATGAGCCTTGAATTATGATCAGCTTGGTATTCACGTATGTTCAGAAATCTGAGATAATGACTTCTTGTGATGTGTATAAAATGAAAAAAAATTGTTCTGACTAACCGCTTAATATTTGCGATGATGGATTTATAACAGGTGAGCTGCGGCGGGTATATTACAATAAACAGTATAAACTATAGAAAGAAAATAGGCAACGAACTGTAGACATTAGTGCCGTCCCAGTGAAGTGGAGATGACAGACACTAAGAACTATAGCGACCTAGGAAATCCTTATCGTATTCATTGTTGTCTTCTGTGTTGAGTATTAGAATGTAACCAATTGATCTGGGAAAAAATGTCAGTTGTACTTATCTTCTTATCTTATCTTATATAATACAGACGTTACTTCAAAAAAGAAGATGATTACGCCCTACGCGTCATGCATTTAGTCATGCATATTAACCAATGACTTAAATATTAACCAATGACTTAAATACTTCAAAGAATTCGCTCTACAATATAAATCAAAACTTTTTGGCTCCGGTGAAGCAGATATTGGGAACATTGAATTATGACGGCTTCGCCCTCAGAAGTCTTCATCACTTTATTTTGTTGTGCTTAGTGTTGTGTTTAAGATATTGATGTAACTACATAAATACTTAATATTAAAAAAAAATGTTTTTTAAAAAAAGTTCACTAATAGCAGTTAAAATTAATACGATTTCGATTTAGGTTTTCCTAATTAATAGGTATCCTTAAAAGGGTTTATACATTAACACATCTTCACATTATAATTTTAAGGACATTAAAACAGGTCATTACAAGAATAATTAGTTGTGCATTAACATGTCATCTGGTATGGCAATCTTAACACTGAAAATATATTCCAGAGAATTCTAAATGTTGCTGGTAAAGTTATTGGCAAAAAAAAAACAAACCCCATTTGGGCAGCTGTTTGATACAAAAACACATTCATAAAGCTAAAAAAGGTTCTAGAAATAAAAACAAAATCATCTTCTGGTTCAGGTTTTTGAGATATTACCATCACAAATAAGATGCAAGACACCCATAGCAAAGACAAACAGGGATTGTCGGGTGAACGAAATGTCTGGTGAACAAATAGTCGCGTGAACGAAAAGTCGTGAACGATTTGTCGGTGAACGAAATGTCAGTGAACGAATTGTCGTGTCCCCGACAAACAGACACAAAAACTCTTTTGTCCCCCTGGCAATTAAATCACTAAATAAAATGTAACAAACTGGTATTAACGTTTCACATGTAGATTATAAGTGAGTCAGGTGTGAATGTATATTTTTGGTTTTCTATAGTTACCACGTTTTATTTGGTGTAATGCACAAATTGTAAGACAAAATTTCCTTATGGATAATAAAGATTATTATTATCATTCTAAATATACTTACCCTTTTTTCATTACTGGCCTAGCATCAACTTAATCACAAGCTGGTATCACAAGTATGAAAGTTATTTACCAATGTTCATGTGGTTTCTAGTGTTTCTTTGTCTATTCTTTTTGTTTAGTCCAATACGATAACTCGCCCGCACACTTAATTATAAATAACAACTTTTTTTTTTAATTCGACCTCTTGCGTTGACACGTTTTAAGGTTAAAGATCCGTAAGAAGTGTTGGTCACGGCTAACACCGCAGAGTGTCAGAAATGAATGTGAGCAGACATTTCCGCGCGCGCCGACGCCGCTCCGCCGTCTCGCGCTCTGCTCGTGAGCTGGATGCCACGTGGTTGTAGCAGACGGCAGTGTCAAAATCGCGCATGTAAAGTTTTATGATTCTGCAATTTATTTATTTTTTATTTATAATCCAAATCCAGTTAGCTTCTGGGTAAAAATTAGGTCCTTTATTAACCGTATAATAAACTGTTCATCTTTTCCGTTTCGTCTTGTTGTATACCTGGTGGTGACACAGATGGGGGTATTGCTGTGTGTTTTTAGCCTAACCAAATCGCCACAGTCCAGCGCAGGACGAGCGGTCAACCGTGACCAGTGACAGTACATGCCAGTTCGGCAAGGACCAGTGTCGTAAATATTACGCACGCAAGTCACGGCGAAGTGATCAAATTGAATGGTCAAGAAGGTTCGAGGCCAGTAGAGACACTATATAAGAGCGAGTGTGTCAGAATCACTTCACGTTACCTCGCAATGTGACCAGTACGAGGCGAGAACCAGCTCGGTGTGTGAAGTCAGGCGGAGCAAGACTAGGTTTTTGTAAAGACAGTGTTAATGTTGTTGCCAACTGCGATGTATTTGAAACAAACCATTTTAATACTTATCTGTCACGTGACCTTAGTCGTAGAGAGGCTGTGCCAGTTGGCGTAACCAAATCCGTACCCCTTTTCCCGATTAACATCTGTTCCTAGCAGACTATCAAGAGAGGTCAGTCCCCTAATAGTTGTCCAGACAGATTTTCTTTGGACGACCCTTTCTTCGTGTTCCCTCAACTGTAACCTGAAGATTGACTTTTAAAAATATGAATTTTCTATTAACTCTTTCTCTCCGTAATTATTTACCACATTCTGGTGGAATCAACGCTGGTATTGTCAGTTAGGAGAGAAAGAGTCAACAAGTTCGAAAACGAAATAAAATGTAAATTCCATGAGCAGTAGCAGAAGTTATAGTTGTGCTGAAACAACTGCTCTTCTCTTATCTTAGCTTATTTAATATAGACGTTACTTCAAAAAAGAAGATGATTACGTCCTACGCGTCATGCATTTAGTCATGCATATTAACCAATGACTTAAATTCTGCCAAGTCACTGATTTTCCTGGCTAGCTCAGGCAACCCATTCCATGCTCTAATAGCACTAGGGAAGAAGGAGTATTTGTACAAATTTGTCCTATCATATGGGACGAGGAATGTGCCTTTATCTTTGTGTCTTTCTGAGTATTTTGTTAAATTTTGTTTTTGTATTTGAAGATATGGTTCAGTGTTTTATTGACGAATTGCTACTTTACTTTTGAGTCTTCTATCCTGAAGACTTTCTAAATTTAGTGATTTTACTGAAAGTGTTACTCTAGTCAAATGTAAATATTCGTTTGTTATGAATCGCACTGCTCTATTTTGTGTCTGTTCCAGTTTCTTAATGTTTTCTTGAGTTGAGGGGTCCCAAACAGAGGATGCATATTCTATTATTGGCCTAACCAAGGTTAAATATGTTCTTATTTGCTTTATAGAAATTTCATTTAATTTTGGGGTATTAAGGTGGATATAAGATTAGAAAATCAAAATCTAGAAAAAAAATTAACTTTTTCTGGTCATGCTTTTTTTTTTAGAAGGTTCATTATATGTCTAATAACATTAAAAAAAAAATGAAAATTTAAAAAATATGCAAATTAGGTATCCAATATGGCCGCCGCAAGGCAAAAATTTAGTACTTGCAAACTCTTCCTAAATTTTGCCAATAGGTCGATGATTGATTGAAGGGTGGTTTGTAACCGCAAAAGGAGAAAAATAAAGATATTTTATAATCTTAATTAAGAGCATTTCATTAAAAAAAAATTATAGTGGTATGAGGTGATTTTTAAATAAAAAGATTAATTTTAGAATCGATGTTGACAGAGTGGGAATTGGTTTCACGTCTATCAGTGGTTCTTCCCGCTTTGGGTTAAAAAAAAATTTGCAAGATAAATCCTTATATCAACGTATGTACCATGACATTTTTGTTTTGGCCAGGAGCACTAAACAACTGCTGGCTTGTACATCAACAAACACATGTTGCCTGTTTGGCTTTTGTGTTGCTTCTCACCAGGCTGTACATCTAGAATGTATATCTTTCCCCTGTACGAATCATCTACCGTAAAACTGTCATCAACCTGAAATGTCTGATAACATTCAACAGGGAGTCTCTATTTGATTCATAGTGCTGTACCTCTCTCTCTCCCTCTTTGTAGATCCATACTAAAAGGAGAATCTCCAGCACCTCTGAACTTCAGAAATCATCAACAGATAAGTAGATCAGTCACCACCGGTTGCATTTGCCTGTACAACAATGTACTATGTTTGATGAGTTAATCTTACATAAGTTAATGTAACAGCATTTACCTATATCAGCTACGCCCTGGGGTTTCCATCTCAGAATTTCACTCAATAATCCGAGCAGTAATGGTTCTATAATTTGAATAGAAGAGCTGGGCAATAATAAAAACGTGGCGTACTATACGTTGTTTAGTGTTGCCCTCACGTGACCCTCACTTCTGACTCACTTCACTTTTTGTGAATCTCTTTCTTTGTAATCACTCTTGACACTATAGCCTCTTCATACTGTTGATTCTCTTTGAGTTTCTCCATTGCCTCTCTGTCTCTCTATCTCTTGTATTTCTTTCCATCCTATTCGCTTGAACTTTCATTCTCTCTCTTGACTCTCATTTTCTCTCTTTTCTTTCTCTTTATATTCTCTAACTTCACTCTCTTTTTCTTGCGACTCTATTTTGAATTTCTTCTTCTTTCTACTGCATTTTGATTCTCTTTCACGAAACGTGAAAGCAATCTTTATTTCTCTATCTCTTTCATAAAAGAGTTACATTTTTAAAAAATTCTTATGTTTTATGTCTAAAACTGAAACAATTTTTTTTTTAATTGTGTACCTTATCTTATCTTATAAATCACAGACGTTATTTTTATATTTAAAAAAAATACGTCCTACGTGTTTCATGCTCAATCTAGTCATGCGTGTTAATCAGTTAATTAAGCTCTGCTACGTCGTTGGTTTTCCTGGCTGATTCAGGCATTCCATACTCTAATGCAGTGATTCCCAAAGTGGTCTATATAGACCCCCAGGGGTCTACGAAGACTTCCAAGGGGTCTACGAAAGTGAAAAAACAAATTGGGGGTCTATGAGATGTCCACGGGGGTCTATGATAATAGATTTCATTTAAGCACGTTGTGACTTTAATATTTACATCCTATTAATTTAATTCTTCACACTAACATATAATGTGTGCATAAGTTAATCCTTTGAATATTTATCCTGCTATTCAAACGAAAAACTGTTGTATTTAATTTCAATAATTATTTAAATAACTTAATTGTGTCTACATGTAAGTAATGTTTAGCAAAAAGAAATGTAAACTGTATAGCGTTGATTATTTAAAATTGTTCATTCCTTCCTTATCAAACATGCCAATTGCCTTTTTATGACGATATGAAACTAATTACGCTTGAGAATCAGCTGAGACAATGTCACCCTGACAAAAAAAATTAGAAAAACCTTAGACCCACAAAATCTCTTCGACATCATATAGAGAAGATCATGGTTTGTGGGTGTCTTACACTATCTGTTTACTTATAGCAAAATAGGCGCTTGGCTACTGAACCTGGGCTCCTGGATTCGAATCTCTGTGAATTTTTAATTTCATGATTTTTAAGGCTCCCCTGAGCCCATCCAACTCTAATGGGTACCTGACTTATGTTAGGAAAAGTAAAGGCGGTTGGTCGTTGTGCTGGCCACATGACACCATGCTCGTTAACCGTTGGCCAAAGAAACAGATAATCTTAACACCATCACAAGATCTGAAAGGGAAACTTCACTTTTTTATGACAAAACACGTAAAACATTAAAGGTAAAACATTGATTTTACCAGCCATGTAGTTGTAAACACTGTTTCACACAAACCTACACCTGGTATTATTAAAAGAACTGCTTTAAGCAACACTACAGTTCAAGGACATGTCAGTGGCATGAGTTATAAAATTAAAAGCTTATTATTATTTGCAAACGACATATATACAGTTTGGGATCAGCGGTGTCACAGGCTCTGACAGGGTGTAGTGATGTGTGCTGCAAACTGCATTAGAGTCGCCGGCTCCTTTCTTTTTTTTTACTCAGGATTGACCCACAAAACCTTTCCCATGTTTGAATTTAGTTGCAAGGCAGGAGAGTTTTGAATTCAGTTTTACTTCCGCTAGGTGGGTAGCCAGCCAAGGCTAATGAGCCCTTCATGCTTGACGCTTACTGGCTTCGCCCCTTCTCCTGATAGTGATAACATGTTTGCGGACCCAATATATGAGCAACACTTGAAAGATCAAGAAATACGCCAGAAACTGCTCTTTGCGAAAACTTTATTAAATAATTAATATTTAATGTTTGAAGCACTACTTCATTGAACAACAAATTCCTGTTTGAAACACATCTGTAGCAACGGATGATAAACCTGCTAAAAGACATTTCCAGTTTGTTTGGTGATTCCTGCAGTACATATTAATTTTTATTTTAATTGGTTTCAATTTGAATTTTATCAATAAAAAAAAAAGATAGATCTCTATAATTTAATATGTAGCTTTAAATTACTTTTTCACTTTTCAACTCACTACAGATAGAAATTAGTTGTAAAACAATGTTGTTGAATTTGAAAAAATTTGTAAGTTATACAGGGGTTCTACCGAAAACCAGAAAACAAGGCAAGGGGTCTACGAGAGAAAAAAGTTTGGGAACCACTGCTCTAATGGCACTAGGGAAGAAGGAGCACTTTTAAAAATGTGTCCTAGCATATTGAAATACATTCATATTGTTACGAATCTCACTATCCAGGCTCTCTGCAAACTGCACCATACACCACCAACTTAAAGAACTTGACAAGTCAGGGCTCCAAAATAACGTAAAGGTTTAATGTCAATAAATAACAGCCAATACTGTACAATTGGCAGCACGTAGAACAGTACAAATAGCTCTGCGATAACAAATATCTCTCCGATAACACCGTTCCGCCGTATCAAGTCTTGCACTGGCCTCTCCGTCTCGTTCCGGGCTTGCACTGGGTTCAACAGTTCGGGACTGACTTCACACACTTGGGCTCGTTGTGTCGGACTCGATCACAAACCAAGATCAAGACGCCGTTCGTCTCAACTGTACTTGACAGTACTCCGCACTGAACCGTCGTAATGCTCCGTACAGAACCACACCGTTGAACTGTGCTGTAGTCGACCGTGTTCTGAACTCCTGTCGTGAACCCGCTTTCTGAACCGTGCTGTATTGAGCCCCTTTTCTCGACCGTCTTGACTGCGACACCTCCGCTCTTATATAGGGTCCCTGCTGGCCTTCTCGAACCGGACAGAACTCCGCTCGACGTTTCTAGGTGGTCAGATGACTATAACTCTCGTGACGCTCCTGAGCTCTGTTCACGTCGGCGATCCTTCCCGAACTGTCCTGTTGACGCTCGACTCGGCTGACAGTCGTAACTCGTCACGCTTGACCGCTCGTCTAGCGCTGGCCTGGGGCGATTTGCGTCGGCTGACTACACACACACCACTACCCCCATCTGTGCCACCACCAGGTTTATAACAATATATTAATCCTGAATATTTCTTTCAAAGTTACCAACTTTGGATAACATCTTTTCATCATAAGACTAAAACTTTGCCTTATTGATCCCTTGTTGAAAATATGTGTTTATTATAAGGCCTTTTTTTATCAATTAAAAACAATAAAAAAAAAACATTACACAAAAAAGAACAGACACAAAATACAGAAACATTTATTGAGTCACAATGTGAGATCAACATATATGTATACACAAATCAAAGCACATCCATTAAACGTTGCGAATACCAACTGACTCTTATCTTATAATTACTGTTCGTTACTTTCAAAAGATAATTATTCCCTGCGAGTTTTCATGTTTCAATCTAATCGTGCATGTTAATCAGTTCCTTAAACCCTCTAAAACTCAACAGAGGACTTGAAATATAAAGGAATATTGAAAAAAAAATCGAGTCTAATTTATCGATAATTTAGATGTTTACTGTAACATTATATTTTGTCACATATCTACAATATAAACTTAGCCACGCTTTCTTTTTGGTATTGCAAAACTATTGCCTGGATCTCATCGAAGGCAGAACGCAGCGTGACATCACATCGCCCAAACTTTTAAGACATCGTTTTATTGGGGGACCAGCGGTCATTACCCGATGGTTTTCAGATCACTATTAAACTCGTAACTCAGTTCATCAAAAGAAAAAGAGACTAGTAACTGTCCACTGTCACGGCAGTGAGAAATGGCGTCATGGTTGGAGGACTTAAATGGGTTAAATGGCCATTAAAGTGTCCCAGACGCAACTTGGGCCTGATCATCCCCGCACTTAATTTTTCTTCCTTTGATACGCGAGCCGTACAACGCGCTAATGTACCTGGCTGAGACTCTTAAATTCACACTCAAACGCGATGGTTGTAACAAATACCGTTCCGCCAAGTGGTGTTTGTCAAACTTAGCGACGATGAAACAGTGCAAAAGAACAAATCGAAGTGGGATCGATGCGACCACTGGGGGGGACAGAATGGTTCGATCCAATCTAGGACTTGTGGGAAGACGCTTTTTATTCGAAAATCTACTGCTGCTGCTAAAACTTAAAGATAAACATTGCGCTTCGGGACGAAACCGGCCATCAATTAAGACTTCTGTGGGAAGAGGTTTACGGGAGGTAATCCTGTTTTTCTTCTTTTAACGCAACATTCAAAAGAGTAAATCAATTACTGCGCGGTGCAAATCAAAGTAACAAAAAAAGATCCCACTAGTTACTTCTTATTTTAGTGTTCTGCTAGGATCCAATGATCTGTGACAGTGATGCACAACTTACGGTCCGCGGGCCACATCCTATCCCTCTAGGCATCTACTTACTTGACATAAGAATAACATAGAACAGTGATTCCCAACCTTCTTCAGCCCGCGGGCCAAATAAACTTCCCACACTCTAGTCGCGGGCCACATCATTGCGAAAATGGAAAAGCAATAGAGCAGACGACATTTTGATTAGAAACAAGTTGTATCCAACATTAATTCTATAGCAATTAGTTGGATGTTTCAAACTTCTGAATGACAGGCTGCAATGCAAATATTTCATTAAAACAGATATACTTTACGTATTCTGTACAAAAAAATGTGTCCATTTTTCTATTTATTGTGTTCGCTCAAAGACAAGTTTTTATTCAGCATTCCCATTTATTCAACACTCAAATGTTGACCAGCAAGCTACCAATCACGTTGCTACCAAAAGTAGTCAACTAAAAATGGCAAGGACACGGCTTGGTTATTTTTGTATCATATATTTTACATTCCCACTGATTGTATTGTGGAGAGAAGACTGAAGGGCCGGTTAGACTTGCATCGCGGGCCGGATGTGGCCCGCGGGCCGTATTTTGGGCATCACTGACATAGAAGATCGGTTGATATTTTGCGATGCGGCCAAATTAGCATACACATTTGTTAATAAAGGGACATAACTCTGGTCAATTCCTGGTAAATAGAAGCAGACGAGATCAGATTCATGTGTTGTCTTTTCAAAATCACATTTAGAAATTCTAATTCTCTGTTTAGAAACAATATATTTCCATTATTCACTCATATGTCTGCCAAGTGTAGTTTATTATTTAGATTTTATTTAGAATTTAGGTCCTCCCGCGCCGTTCGGCGCATTGGGCGGCAAGCTGACTCCATAAAGATCTGTCACTGGCAATGTCTGAAGTTTACTATAGACAGTATGTAATCAACACTTCTAACGTCACTTAGAAACCGGGTGAGAATCTGACTGGTTTGGATGCGCAGAAAAATTATGTCAGAATTAATAAGTTATTTTTTTTTTAAGAAAATAAAAAGAACAAAAAAAAAAACTAAAACATTCATTGTCTGTAAATTAAAACACATATAAAAATATTTTCAAAATCATTGGAGTTTCCCTTTAAATTAAAATAATATTCATGTCAGGCAATACCAATCAGTTGTAACACTCAGTTTGTTTAAAGTCTCATTTCCCTGAATTTGTTTAGCAGCGGATACTATAGAGTTACCTCCATCCCCCCACTGCATCCCCCCACTGCGAAATATTGTATTAGGTCGGAAATGGTTAGATTCCATTTCCTTGGATTTGGGTTTAAGCTGTGATCCATCCAAGTAGATATAAGATCCCAGTCCTACGAAATCTCTGGTTTGAGATCGCCACGAATTAACAGGTCGCTATTAACAACGGAAGCTATAAGTGGCGTAGCAATGGAAAATTCCCAAGTGGGGGCCCCCAACTGTCACAGTGACTTTATTATTTCCATTCATTTATATTGTATCATTATGTTGTACGTTTGTGTACAGGCCAAATCCACAATTCAGGAATGTAAGATGGAAGTATTAAATAGTAATAATTGACTTTTCAAATGACCGGAAGTTTGAGGAACTAGTTCTCGTTTACCCCCATGAGGAGCATGCGCACTTTCTGTGTGTTGTTTTCTTGGAATGGTACTCTCACATTTTTATACTACGTACTTAAGAGGGCCTAACATGGGATTCTTGAGCCAGTTTGTGTGGTTATCATGCTGTGGTTATATTATGGTCTTTTTTTATTTAATGGGCAGTCTTGATATATTTATTCATTGCCAAATGGTACCACTTTGCATTTAATAATTTTCTTTAAAATGTGATCTAATATAACTTCATTATAGATTCTATTATGGTAGACAATTAGTAGGTAGATATTCCAAATAAGATTTCTATATTGTGCTAAAATAATTACATTGATATCTCTTAGTTTTTTTGTGTTTTTTTTTCAGGATACCTCAGCTTTTTAGCTCTTGACTTCAGTGGTCGAGCTGTTTCTGTGGCATTTTACGTCTCCCGTTGCAACTTCTTGTGTGACTAAAGAGGCCAATCCTTGATACACAGCTGCGATCGCAGGTTGGGCATATGTAATCACCAGGCGCCGTTGCAATTTTCACCCTTCTTTCTGCTTCTGTTGTGTATGACATCTGCAATCTGTGACCCTTCCTTTATGCTCTCTCTCCATGTGGATCTATCCAGTGCCACCCAGCTGCTAGTGTCGATTTTGAAGAGCTTCAAGTCGCGTTTGCATACATCGTATAACGTAAAAGTGGGCGACCAGCGACTCTCCTGCCTTCTATTAGATCGCCATACAGGATGTCCTGTGGAAGTCGACCTACTGGCATTCTACGAACGTGGCCAAGCCAGCCAAGGCGTCTGCTGCTGATAACAAAGCGGATGTCCTGGCACCCTGCTCTTCGTAGTACTTCCTCATTGGTTATCTTATCTTGCTACCTTATTGTAAAGATCCGCCTTAGGCATCGGAGGTGGAAGACATTCAGCTTTTTTTTCCTGCCATGAGTAGGTTGACCATGTTTCACTTCCGTACAGCAAGGTGCCCAACACACAGGTCCGGTAGACTAGGACTTTAGTACTGTTAGTCAGCAATATGTTGTCCCAGACTCTTTTCTGCAACCGTGACATGGTGGCCATTGCCTTGGCTATCCTGTTGTTAATGTCTTGATCCAGTAGAGTGTTGTTGGATATGTTGGAGCCAAGGTAACCAAAGTGATCAACAATTTCTACTGGTCGAGCTATTCACATCCTAGGAATTCTTGGGCGTTGGCCTCTTTTTTTGGGCATTGCCTCTTTTTTGGGCTATTGGCCTCTTTATGATGCTTTTTTTAAAACAAAAAGATACATATGTTATTGGTAAGGGTACAAATTAAATACTTACATTTTAAAATAGAATGATTACAAACATGGCAATGGAAATAATTACATGAAGGTTGTCATAACATTTTATCATTCTAAGTTGCCTTTGTACAGTTTATTCATCACATGGCATTTTTTTTTGTAATAGCTTATAATGAATATTTTTTTAAATAATAAGGTACTTAAATGTATATAGTGAGAATGTCAACAATATATAATTCAAAAGAACAATCAAAAAGTGAAGGAAGAACATTAAATGATATTAACACATTTTATTCCGCTGACATCTGATGCTTATGGTTTTCTTCCCATTTGATCTTATTAATAATGAAAGGCTGATATAATGCAATGGTACCAAACCAATGTGTAGTTGTAATCAACTCATACAATCAATTCATGCATCTCAAATGGTGAATGTTTTACGAAATATTAAAGAAAGAGTAATTGAATTTATACAAGGACAATTTTATCTAGTAAAGTATTTTCACACTGTTAGCAAATTTATTGTTTATTATTATTATTATTATTATTATTTTATTATTATTATTATTGTTATTAGTATTGTTATTAAAAAAATGTAACACGTCAGAATTTAATGAAAAGTTGTACTGACACTATAAGAATTACCTTCCTTTAAAAGATTTTTTATATTACAGACGTTACTTCGAAAAAGAACATAATCAGGTCTTCGCTTTTCATGTGTCAATCTAGTCATGCATGTTAATCAATGACTTAAACTCTGCCAAGTCCATGGTTTTCCTGGCTGATTCAGGCAACCCATTCCATGCTCTAATGGCACTAGGAAAAAAAAGATCTCATACTATAAGGCCTTTTCAGTCGTGAAGCGACTACGGATCATAAAGAAATGAGAAGAAAGCGCGGGCATCCGGGTCGGAACGACGCCAACAACACAGCAGTCCCCCCTTCCCTCTCCAGGGTCTCCACACATCTGATGTATCAAAAAAAAAACAGCCAATAGCCGACACAATTTTGGAACAGCGGCGTCGCAGGCTCTGCCATGGAGTAGAAACTATGTGCTTTCAAGATGCCCAAGGGTCCCCTGCCACGTCACATCTCTGACGTCATGACCAACGACGTGGTAACTAGCTATTGGTCAAAACTTCCCACATGTTGCGACGTCGCAGGGTCAGTGTTCAGGCCTCTTATCTCGGTGAGACAAGGCTGCAGAAAAAGGACATATTACAGCTGGCGAGACAGACCTACAATGGACGCTCATTTTTGGTCATATGTTAATAACTTAAACACCTTAAAAAGAATCACTCTTGAAAAACATTCTCACAATTAAAAATTAAATTTTCGCAATTTTACTTCAGGAAAAAAAATGTTTGAAAAGTGTTTTATTAAGTCTGGATGAGAACAACTTAAGACACTTGCTAGGTCTGGATGAGAACAACTTAAGACACTTGCTAGGTCTCGATGAGAACAACTTAAGACACATTCTAGGTCTGGATGAAAACAACTTAAGCACTTGCTAGGTCTCGATGAGAACAACTTAAGACACATTCTAGGTCTGGATGAAAACAACTTAAGCACTTGCTAGGTCTGGATGAGAACAAATTAAGACACTTGCTAGGTCTGGATGAGAACAACTTAAGACACTTGCTAGGTCTAGATGAGAACAACTTAAGACACTTGCTAGGTCTGGATGAGAACAACTTAAGACACTTTCTAGGTCTGGATGAGAAAAAAACTTCTTATTAAGACGAAGAAAAACGTACGAAATTGTCTGTGTCTGTCTCTGTGTCTGTCTGGGTGTGTGTCTGTGAGAGAAACTTTTTTTTTTATTCTTTAACCTTTTGGAATATCAGGTTCCTCGCTGGGGAGCTGATTTTATGTGCTCGGTAAGACGAACTCCCCCCTTGAGTAATGACAATTTGTTGTTCTCTGTAGGATGCCGTCCCTTGAATAGCTCGCTCACTGCGTTCTCGCGTTGGGTTTAATGGTTTACTGTAAACACCGTATTAGTGGAGGATCAAAGACGTTTTTAAGCGCTACGCGAGTGGATGCCGCAGTGCTGTTTAAATATGTTTGAATATAAAAAAAAAAAAACTCGTTCCCGCTGCTTTGAATGAATAGATCTATAGTGTTATCTTGCATGTAAACACAAGAGCCTTACTGTAAATATACACATACAGGTTTAAGCTCTAACAAGAAACATATAAAAACAACCCATTATTTTTGCCAATGTGTTATAGTTGATGGTTTGAGAAGCATTGAAAGAATATATATTCCTATACATTGGCAAGCCTAAGAAGTTACATTGGTTGTTTAGAATTATCATAAGCATTAATATTGGTTCCAACCCCCCACTGTTGTCTTCGAATAGTTAACTTGTTTGCCCCCCAGGTTCTTAGGCATTCAAATATAAACATTGTATCCATCTGACGGATTTGTATGTGTTTGAATTTCATAGTACCCGTTACATCGTGATGACAAAAGGGTCATTGACCTTATAGCCCCGAGGCTTTTAAGTGACCGTACCAACAGATTGTGAGATATGATGTATGGTCCTGGATGTATGATGTAATATGATCACTGTGCGTTTTGTGTTAAGAGTTATTAGATTCATGGTGTGAAAATATTATTTGGTGTATTGTGTAACAATATCTAAGCGTAAGATATTTAACTTGTTCTTATACTGTTGGAAGAATATACTTTTTTTCCCTTAGAACTTGGAGGGTCTATAGAACAAACAGTGACACAAAGTTGGAGGATCTATAGAACAAACGGGGGCGTACAATTGAAGGGTCTAAGTAGCAATCATTGGCGTAAACGTGGGAGGTCTTTAGTACAATCAGTGGCGTAAAATTGGAGGGTCTATAGAACAGCCAGAGACGTAAACTTGTGGTACTCTACATAATGATTGTGTAGTGGTGGGGGGGGGGGTTCTTTTGGAACATAAGGTGCCGTGTGTGATTATTAAAACAGGTGGGCGTCACATAGCATAAAACAGCTTTAGTTTAGTTTTAGATTTCTGCAGCGCAAGGTCAAGGTTATGCTGCTGAAGAAATTTCACGAAACAGAAGCGTGCAGTTCATTGGTTGCATATTTGCATCACGGCGGCAAGTTATTTCCAGACCATGAAAGGAGCGAAGTTGATTGTTTACAAATATAGAGAGAGGTAGATGGTAAATAGTAGTTAAGGGACGGATAGATTCAGTATACGTTATTTCTCACACTTCCAATCCTCGGGTCAAGTTGAAATTGTGCTCAAATATTAGTTGTCAAAGGCAATATACGAATCAATCCAAAATTAACTAATTATTTAATCAAATATGGGCAATTAATTAATCTTGCAGTACTTAGATATATAGACAGTGATTATCCGGTGCTTTCCCTTATATTAGCTTTGTCATCTAAGGTGTATCCCAAAAATTCAGCTTGTTTTTTTTGTTTTTGTTTTTTTTGTTTGTTTGTTTGTTTTTTTGGTGGGGGAGGAGTGTTTTTTTTTCAATTAATGTTTTTTAAAAAGTAAGCGATAGTTAGCTGCTTTGACAAAAAAAAAATGTAACTTGTTTTGTTTCTTTGTTTTTAAGTTGGAAAGCTAATTGTGTTTTTTAATTACCCCTTTTCATCTACATTTGAATGAAAGCAGAGACGGGCTTATGGGTTTTAAGTTGCCAGATTTTGTTTTGAATTATAATAATTTGTTTCGTCATTTGTTTCTATTTTCAAACACTTTTTTGGAAATGTTTTCCTCGTAAAACTTCAGCCGACGCCAACAAGATTAGAAAGAAATTTATTTTGCCCGCCTCTTTATTTTTGGAAATATTTTCAGACTAGTTTACCGAAATAATCTTATGTTCACACTCAGACATTTTTTCATGTACTATCTATTCTTATTATTTTCTAAATTATCTGTTCTTATTATCTTATAAATTACAGACGTTCCTTCAATACAGAAGATAATTACGTCTAATTTGGATATTTGAGACCATGTCTTGATTATTTCTTGTTCATAGGGGCCGCCTCTGATATGTGTAATAACAAACGTATGTGTTATGATATTTATCCTATTCCATCCATCCATCCCAGTGGCGCTACAGCCCATGGAGGGCTCTGGTCTGCTTCAACACATCCTTCCCTTCAGAACTCTCCTGGGCCTTTCGTCTCCACGCCCTTACCCAAAGCTGTTGCAGATCTGCTTCCATATCATCAATCCATCGCATTCGGGGTCTGCCTTTGGGTCGCCTGCCTTTTGGTTTTTGCCTGTATGCGGTTTTCGCTCCCCTGTTATCGGACATTCTTTCAAGGTGACCTAACCAACGTTGTCTTTTTTTTTTCTTTTTCCTATTAATAACAGTTATTACACAGTTTTGACAAATAAAAAAGTTTACTATATTAAATGTAGGCAACATAAAGTAGACAATGATTTTTGTTTACCTATATAGACTAAAGCTATGTGGATTTATGTAATACATTTCTCAACGCGTTCTAACACTAGCGCTCTAAAACATTGTCAAACGTGTATAGGACCAGTGTGAACATTGAGATGATTATTTGTTAGTCGTATTTGCGCTGTTACTGCCAGTAAAATTTCAAACATGCGCTACGATAAGATTTGACTAGCAGCAGCCTGGAAAACACGTGCAGCGGCCATGTTTTCTTTCCCCCCTTCAAACATCCAATAGTTGGAGCCCATGATGTCACGTGATCACTATCTTTACACTAATGTTTACACTTTTACGCCATCATTTCGCTAAACCTTGCGCTAACTTTGTTTATTCATTATGTTGTTGGCACGTTACTTTTTATGGATATGCAAAGTTAGCTATTTGATTAGCGTCTTTATATGATAAAACTCAAGACATCTCAACACTATTGGTTATGCGCATTTTAAACGGTCTTCGGAATACAGGTACCGATAAATGGAATGTGCACGATTTAAAAGAAAAACCGAATTACTGCTAGATCTGGTTATTATTTATGTAAAAATTTGAGACGAGAGGAAGGCCTAGAGTTCTGATATATTTATGTACCTGGGTTTCTCATTATATCACATCGTTGCATTCTGGGTTGTTTTAATAGAGTGAAAAATGATGACTTGTGTATTCTGGGTTGTTTATTATTACGTAGACTGGGGAGAAATCACAGCTCTAGACTTAGCAGATGTAAACCAAATATTTTCATGTCTAGTTGTGAATATAGTTTTTATAGGTCGATTTGAGCGAAAATGTAAACATTGCATAAATAATGCAGAAATAGCTTCTAATGTACAGTTCTTCTTCTGCACTGTTAGATGCAAACTGATGCATTTCTACAGTAATGTTAGTTTGTTGTTTAAGTTTCGAAAGTCAGGGCCGGTCTTACAGATTGCGGGGCCCTATGCGAAACGGATTTCGCGGGGCCTATTCTGGGTTGTGATACTGATAATTAGTGAAAATTAAGATTTTGTATTAAAAATAAATTCGTCTTTACATTTTATTCATACTTTACGTAGTGCAAAATCACTGTCAAATTAACTTTACAAGCCATCTACAGTAGATAGTAGATTTTCTAACAAAAACAACAATAAGTTAAAATGGTTTAATTTTATAATTTACACCTAGAATTCGCGCGGGGCCTATGAAAGTGCGGGGCCCACTGCGGCCGCATAGATAGCAGTGGCCTAAGACCGGCCCTGTTCGAAAGCTACACTATAAAATGACGAATCCAATGTCTCTGCAGGACGACAGGGGAATGAATTTGGTTCCATCTTGACGATAGTTGGAAGCGCGTATCACCAGGCAGTCATCCGTTGTTCTTGTAATGCACTGTTACATCTCTGCTGCAAGAATAGACTTCTACTTCTGCTGCAAGAATAGACTTCTACTTCTGCTGCAAGAATAGACTTCTACTTCTGCTGCAAGAATAGACTTCTACTTCTGCTGCAAGAATAGACTTCTACTTCTGCTGCAAGAATAGACTTCTACTTCTGCTGCAAGAATAGACTTCTACTTCTGCTGCAAGAATAGACTTCTACTTCTGCTGCAAGAATAGACTTCTACTTCTGCTGCAAGAATAGACTTCTACTTCTGCTGTTCACAAAAAGAAACTAGAACAAATGTAAAATAGAGCAGTGAGATTTATAACAAACGAATATTCAAACTTGAATAGAGTAACACAATTGGTAAAATCACTAATTTAGAGACACTTCAATATAAAATACTCAAAATCGCATTAGCAATAATTCATAAAACAAAAAAAAATATAACTTACAAATAGAAAAACAAAACTAATAATAATACTCAGAAAGACACAAAGATAGAGGTACATTTCTTATTCCATACGCTAGAACAAATTTTTATAAGTCCTCCTTCTCCTCTAGTTTTATTAGAGAATGAAAAGCCTTGCCTGAATCAGCCAGGAAAACCTACGACTTAGCAGAGTTTAACTCATTGATTAACATGCATATCTAGATTGACACATGAAATGCGTTGGGCGTAAATATCTTCTTTTTTTTTGAAGTAACCGCTCAGCCACCGCCCCTGTTATCTTATATCATATATATGTTTTTTTTTAGGTCAGTCTAAATATAGAACTATCTGGAGAAAGTAGAAATAGTGACGTGGCACACAGAATTCTGACGTTTATGGTAGAACTGACATAAACACAGTTTGCGCTTGGCTTCGGGAAAGGTAGCATGGTTTATCATGGGCGTCGCCAGGATTGATTTTTTTTTCAGGGTAAAGGGGGCTTTGGAGGGAGGATGATTAAAAAAATAAACTCAAAAAACGTCAAAAAAACAACAACAACTCTGGAGAAGGGGGTATTGGATATGGCATTGGTCTAGTGAAATGATAGATCTATTTAGTCTAGTATTGGATATGGCATTGGTCTAGTGAAATGATAGATCTATTTAGTGTAGTATTGGATATTGCATTGGTCTAGTGAAATTATAGATCTATTTTGTCTAGTATTGGATATTGCATTGGTCTAGTGAAATGATAGATCTATTTAGTCTAGTATTGGATATGGCATTGGTCTAGTGAAATGATAGATCTATTTAGTCTAGTATTGGATATGGCATTGGTCTAGTGAAATGATAGATCTATTTAGTGTAGTATTGGATATTGCATTGGTCTAGTGAAATTATAGATCTATTTTGTCTAGTATTGGATATTGCATTGGTCTAGTGAAATGATAGATCTATTTAGTCTAGTATTGGATATGGCATTGGTCTAGTGAAATTATAGATCTATTTAGTGTAGTATTGGATATTGCATTGGTCTAGTGAAATTATAGATCTATTTAGTGTAGTATTGGATATTGCATTGGTCTAGTGAAATTATAGATCTATTTAGTCTAGTATTGGATATTGCATTGGTCTAGTGAAATTATAGATCTATTTAGTCTAGTATTGGATATTGCATTGGTCTAGTGAAATTATAGATCTATTTAGTCTAGTATTCGATATTACATTGGTCTAGTCAGTCTAGTGATACGACAATAGTCGGACATAGACGATCACATTTTATATGTAAATAAATCAAAGTTGATATTAAACAAGCTGTTTCTCAAGTATATGAACTCGTTTGTCTTTGTACTATTATTGTAACGCGAGAGTAATATAGAAATAAAGAATAACCATGCAACAAGTCAACATTATCTACAGTGACAAACAGAAGCAGGAACAAGTCAACATTATTTACAGCGACAAACAGAACAGGAAACAAGTCAACATTATCAACAGCGACAAACAGAAGTTTGTCTTTGTACTATTATTGTAACGCGAGATTAACATACAAATAAAGAATAACCATGCAACAAGTGACAAACAGATGAAGAAACAAGTCAACATCATCTACAGCGACAAACAGAACAGGAAACAAGTCAACATCATCTACAGCGACAAACAGAACAGGAAACAAGTCAACATCATCTACAGCGACAAACAGAATAGGAAGCAAGTCAACATTATCAACAGCGACAAACAGAAGCAGGAACAAGTCAACATTAT
Source organism: Biomphalaria glabrata (assembly GCF_947242115.1). Classification (NCBI taxonomy): domain Eukaryota; kingdom Metazoa; phylum Mollusca; class Gastropoda; family Planorbidae; genus Biomphalaria; species Biomphalaria glabrata. The sequence goes on from NC_074723.1 coordinate 4,770,381, forward strand.
CAACAGCGACAAACATATGCAGGAACAAGTCAACATTATCTACAGCCACAAACAGAACAAGAAACAAGTCAACATCATCTACAGCCACAAACAGAACAAGAAACAAGTCAACATCATCTACAGCCACAAACAGAACAAGAAACAAGTCAACATTATCTACAGCCACAAACAGAACAAGAAACAAGTCAACATTATCTACAGCCACAAACAGAACAAGAAAGAATTACAAACTTCCAAGCTTGTTCCAATTAATCACGTGACGTGGAACGTCACCCTCTTCGATACAGCCTACAAACTTCACTCACCTAATTAAGAGCATACGTAGGCCTAATTCTTAAGTTTATGGTACATCATTTCTCCTAAGTGATATTTGATGCCCCGAATGATTTTTTTCCAGGCTGGAAGACAGGGAAGGGGCGGTCTTTCCCAGACGGCCATGTTTTTGGCACTTGCCACTAAACTGGTTGAAACATTCTGTTAAGTCATTATCTAGATTTCGGGAACTAATCACGTGGCTTTGAAATACGTTTAGCAAAAGATTTGGAAAGATTTCAAAATCTCCTGGCGCCAAAGTGTTCAGATGGTCTTTAGTCATGCTAAGGCTGGAGACTACGTAATAACAGTAGGCCTACATGTTAACAATGAGACAGAGAGATAAAAAAAAATGCGGCTCTTATTTTTTTTTTTTTTTTGTGTCGTTCGTCTGTTCGTCTGTCACGTTTGAATGTAAAACAAGAATAACAACAAAAAATACTTTTCTAAAATAAAATACCTCCTTTATACAACGAATAGAGCAATTGTTTTTCTCTTAATACTAAAAGTATGCGAGGTCATTTGGAGAAAACTTTGGTATTCTACTTCACTTTTACCTACCTATTAGACTTTTTTTGACCGTTGTGGAACCACATATGATCTGTTGACGATTTCTCTCCATTACTCTGTGTCTATGATAGGATTACAGTCTCTTTCAGAGACAGGCCTCTCTATTTTTGCAAAACGTATATTAACTCACGCTGTCTGTCTGTCTGTTAAAAAGTTTGTACACGTTATTTCTCCCACACCCAACCTCGGATTAAGCTGAAATTTGGCAGGATTGTTTCTTTTACCTGACAACACAAGAATCAATTTTTAAAAAATTAACCCATTAGTTCTTGTTTGTTACTGTCCTTTCTTTGTAGACAACTAACTGGAGTAGAGGAAACCAAAGAGGTCCTAGTGTTATCCAAAGAATAAAAATTTAAAATGTCTTGATCTCAATATTTAGACTTTTCTCTTGTCCATAGATAGATAGATAGATAGATAGATAGATAGATAGATAGATAGATAGATAGACAGACAGACAGACAGACAGACAGACAGACAGACAGATAGATAGATAGATAGATAGATAGATAGATAGATAGATAGATAGATAGATAGATAGATAGAGTGACAGAAAGATAGATAGAAAGATAGATTGTATCGTAAAAATTTCGAATATGAATCAAATGTTTGCTTAGTTAATTTTTTAAAGTATTTCAACAAATATTTAAGCTTACATCAGTATAAACAAAGAATATTTCCTTCCGATGACAACAAAGTTATCGCCCATATCGTCTGTATTAACACTGACACTCTCCCGCGGTTTTATCACTCGGCAGTCTATAATTGTTGTATTTCTCTCTTACCTGTCGAGTGTATTTCTAGATTCGTCTCGACAGATCCGTCACTTCCAGGTCAACTATTTAGCACACTTTATGTTGACTCTGTTGGAGAAACCATCTTGTGACGTTTCCTGGATGTTCGTATCTCAACGGGGAGTCTTTTTGTTGACAGATCTCGCACGGAACAGCGCGATAAACCTAGATTCGCTCAATAAACCTAGATTCCCATCAATAGACCTACATTTCTTAAATAAACCTAGATTCCCTCAATAGACCTACATTTCTTAAATAAACCTAGATTCCCTTAATAAACATATATTTTTTTTCAAATGTCTTTTCCGGGAACTATTTTATAATTAACTAACCACTTAAAAACAAACAGCTAACAACAAACAACAAACAAGCCAAACTTGTGGAGAAGGAGAAGTTGATGATGAATCACTCCTCAGAGAAAGCATTGAGGATGTTTGGATTCTGGTAAAGACCTTTAGACCTAGTCGTCTCAACTTAGCGCCTTAGTGAAAGCGTTTTTTTGTTTGGGACATGGATAAGCTCGCTGTATGAGGTAAATTGTCCTCCGGCAGATGTTGTTTTGAAAAGACTTCACTTCATGGTACTTAAAAACTGTATTTTAGGATACCTGAAGTACTTACTTTATGGTACTTGAAGACTTCACTTCATGGTACTTAAACTGTATTTTAGGATACCTGAAGTACTTACTTGAAGACATTTCGTCATAGTACTTGAAGACATTACCTCATGGTACTTGACAATACTTCATGTTACTTAAAGACATTACTTCATGTTACTTGAAGACATTACTTCATGGTACTTGAAGATTTTACTTCATGGTACTTGAAGACATTACTTCAAGGTACTTGATGATTTTACTTCATGGTACTTAAAAGACATTACTTCATGTTACTTGAAGACATTACTTCATGGTACTTGAAGAGATTACTTCATGGTACTTGAAGATTTTACTTTATGGTACTTGAAGACGTTTCGTCATGGTACTTGAAGACATTACTTCATGGTACTTGAAGACATTACTTTATGGTACTTGAGGACATTTCATCATGGTACTTGAAGACATTACTTCATGGTACTTGAAGACATTACTTTATGGTACTTGAGGACATTTCATCATGGTACTTGAAGACATTACTTCATGGTACTTGAAGACATTACTTCATGGTACTTGAAGACATTACTTCATGGTACTTGAAGACATTACTTTATGGTACCTGAGGACATTTCATCATGGTACTTGAAGACATTACTTCATGGTACTTGAAGACATTACTTTATGGTACTTGAGGACATTTCATCATGGTACTTGAAGACATTACTTCATGGTACTTGAAGACATTACTTCATGGTACTTGAAGACATTACTTCATGGTACTTGAAGACATTACTTCATGGTACTTGAGGACATTACTTCATGGTAATTGAAGACATTACTTTATGGTAATTTAAGACATTACTTTATGGTACTTGAAGACATTACTTCATGGTACTTGAAGACATTACTTCATGGTACTTGAAGACATTACTTCATGGTACTTGAAGACATTACTTCATGGTACTTAAAGACATTACTTCATGGTACTTGAAGACATTACTTTATGATACTTGATAACATTACTTCATGGTACTTGAAGACATTACATGGTAATTAAAGACTTTACTTTAGTTGGTCATTTGTCTCTTTTTGTCAGAAGTGTATCAACTGAAATAAAATTGGTCGATGAATTTGAAATCCATTCTCCTAATCAAGACTTGTTGCTCATAATTTGGTTAAAGCCTATCCTCAGTATCAATTAACATGGAAGCACTTAGAATGCTTTTTAATGCTATAGCTAGGGCTATGCCAAGCATATAAACAGTTATGCTGCCATTGCTGTAACATTAGTTTCAGCTTTTCAAAGCTATAAGAATTTAACATGAATGTGAATGTTAGGTTTTCGTATAAACATACATGTGAGAGAATTAACGCAATTTACAATCGTATTAAAATACACTGGAAAGAAAAAAAAAACCTGAAACTCTGAAAACTATGTTAGAAAATTTTATTTTTAAAAATCTGTTTTGTTTGTGAGTGGGTTCCTATATTTAGAAACGATATTTTAACGTAGATTTAAATTTAACCCTTTAATACATTTCTTTGTATTTTTGACACGAGGTTAATTAGCAGACGAACTCCTACATCACGTGGAGATGATGTTGATGTGTTTCCCAGAATGCACTCGGCGATCTGCTGCAACAAGTTAGCGCTCTCGTTCCAAGTCTCGCGAGAGTTATTTGGTAATTACGTTTCTGGTGATGTGCTGAATGAAAGAGAGGCCGATGGAATGTATTGTTTCCTCATCCAGACATCTTAAGTTACTTGAGTTACCTGTGGATTACTTTACTTCTGTTAAAGTAATCCCAGCATTGTAACACTTGCAATTAAAGGTAACAACAGGAGTATAATCTTTGCAGATATTACTTTTTTAAACTGCTTCTATGTTCAATTGTATAGTAAAAAAAAATATTTGATATTAAATATCATACAAATATTTAACCCGTACGTTTAATGCCACAATATCGGCGTTTTGAAGTTTGAAGGCTTTACAATAAATCAGGATTAACGATTAATTAGGAAATATATCTTATCTTATAAATAACAGACGTTATTTTGTAAAAAGAGAAGATAATTACGTCCTATGCATATCCGTGGATCAAACGAGTCCTGCATTTTAATGAGAGAAATACATATCGTTGGTATTCCTGACTTATTGTATAATTATAATGTGATTGAGGGGTTCGAACCCCGAACCCCCAGTTCGGAAGTCAAGTGTTTTACCACTCATATATAGATATAGAGAGATTAACGTTGGTTGGCGTAAGCCGATTGTAAAAAAAAAATTAAAAAAAAATAGGAAAGTTCCACCTTTCAGACCTTGTGATATATGGGTCAGATAATGTGATTTTTTTGTTTGTGGCCAGCACAACGACCAACCGCCTTTACTTTCCACAACTAAGATACCCATTAGAGCTGGGTGCCCTAAAGATTAAGATGCAGAAATTAGAAATCCTAGTCTTCACCAGGATTCGAACCCCCGAACACCCAGTTCGGAAGTCAAGTGCTTTACCACTCAGCCACCGCGCCTCCTTTAACCTGTAGGCCACCTATCTAAGAAGCTTGAGTTCAAATCGCGGCTTGAGCTGACTTGTCTTTGCTGAACATCTAAAAGCAGCACGGACCCCCCCCCCCCCCCCCACGAGTAGGGGCCCCCACACCGAGCAAGCTAATAGCGTGCAATATGCGTAATACAAAAGTAATTTATATAAAATCAGGGGCGAACTGGGTGTCAAAATAGTCCCGGGCAATTCTATACAATCCGGACCATAAATTGTATATTATATGATGGACATCCAGCTCTAGGTCTGCCTGTCCTCAAAATCATTATGTTAACTTTGATAATGTATCGATAGCTGTACACATGCATACAGTGAACACTATATCCTTATAAGGAATAAGCCTGAATAAGGCATTTTGTTGCTTTTTTAATCTTAAAGTGTGTAGGCCCTAAAAGGATGAAGCCTATTAGTAGCACTGTCTGCGGATGTCAGCTATTACATTAATTTTGAAAAATGTGTTAGATTAAATTAGTGGGCATAGCAGAGTTTGTAAAAGATTTGTTTTAATAGAGTCTGTAAAAGTTTTGTTTTAAAAACTTCGCTCAGAGGGCCCCTCTTATAAGAGTATACTATAAAACCTTTAACAATTTAATATGTGTCATAAGTAGCATCCATACGGCCCTTATGTTATAAAATGCAGACGTGAAATCAAAAAAAAGAAGATGATGAATTTGGTCCTACCGGCCCATTGGGGTATCGGCCCACCGGCATTAGCCCGAATGCCCATATAGCCAGTCCGCCCCTATATAAAATCTATAAGATTTATTACTAATTTAATCCCGTGACTGGGTCCAAACTAATGGATACAAATAGAGTATAAGATTTTTTTAACAAATATTGTTTATATTTTCTTGTTTCTCTAGGTTTGATTCCCACACGAAACGCGTCATAGTCAGCAGTAAAATGTCTCACATGCTATGCGATGATGATCGGTGGACTTTATGAAGGGGTCAAACACATGTAACACAAATCACTTTAAACAACCGTGTCTAATAGAAATGACATAACACATAAAACAACTGTGTCCTACACACATGACACAACACATTAAAATCTTTGTCCTACACACATGACACAACACACTAAACAACTGTGTCCTACATTGTCCTACACAGATGACACACAACGCAGTAAATAACTGTGTCCTATACACATGACAGGAGACACTAAACAACTGTGTCCTACACACGTTATACAACACACTAAAATTTGTTACCTACAGACATAACACAGAACAGTAAATAACTGTTTCCTACACACATGACAAACCACAAAAAAATCTGTGTCCTACACACTTGACACAACACACTAAACGACTGTATCCTACACAAATGACACAGCATAGTAAATAACCGTGTCCTACACACATGACACAGCACACTAAAATATGTGTCCTACACACATGACACAACGCATTAAACAACTGTGAGCTACACACATAATACAGCACGCTAACAAATGTGTGCTACACACATGACACGGCACGCTAAACAACTGTGTCCTACACACATGACACAACACACTAAACAGCCGTTTTCTTCTGATAACACAACACACTTAACAGCGGTGTCCTACACATGACACCATCAATGCACACAATTGTTGTCCAGCTCGCGAAACCTCTAGAGCCCCCAACGTTAACATGAAGACAAATTGGATTCTGCGAGGCCCATTATATTATCACGCTACAATTGCCCTTGTTTCTCTCCCTTATGAGAGACACCGAACTCTGGCTCTATGTCTTATTTCCTTATTACAGACTCTGAAGTCTGTCTATTGTATTTCCTTATTATAGACATCGAAGCCTGTCTTAGTATTGTATGTTCTCATCTTATATATCGAAGTCTTTATCTTATTAGGCATTATAGTTTCATATCCTTAATACCTGATATATTTCAAAGCACCATCCTGCAGTGTTGCAAATTTCTACACCCAATTAAGATAACTTGGCTCAGACTTAAAGTAGCTCTAAGTCTGTGGTATTTGACGTCTCTAGAGTTTATTTCTTCCCAACGAAATTTCTCATGTGACTAAAGAGGGTAATCCTTGATACACAACTGCGGTCAAAGGTTGGGTATCAGTAATCAGACGCAGCATTTTCATCCTTCTTTCTACACCTGCTGTGTACGCCTTCTGCAAACCAATGCCCTTTCTTTGTGCTCGCTCTCCATGTGGATCTATCCAGAGCAGCTTTCTCCCAGCTGTGTTGATTTTGAAGAGCTTCATGACGCATTTGCATACATCAGTTTACCTTAAATGTCATCGATGTGCAGCTCTCCTGCTTCTATAAGATTAACATACGGAATGTCTTTAGGGAGTCGACATTGTGGCATTCTGTAAACATGACCAAACTAGTTAAGGCGTCTGCAGCTCATAACAGCGCACCCTGCTCTTGGTAACAATTTCTCATTGGTTATTTTATCTTGCCACCTTGGTTAGATATAGTTCGTCCATCGTGATTCGATGATGACCAATTTTGTCATCCAGGGGGCTGAGGGCTTTGCACTGGGGTTTTGTGCCTCCTCATGTGGCTGGTGAGACCTATGTGAGCCCGGAATGTTCGATTGCACACTGGGCAGGAAATTCCAGCTGGAGCTAGAGTCATTGGCCTTGCTTTTCTTCTCTGACGCTTTTCTTCTGTCAGCGTTGTTTTCTTGTCCTCAGCAACCTGTGCGCCAGTTTTCACAGCGCGACGCCATGATGCTCTGTCATGTGCCTCTGTCTCCCAGGTGGCTGGATCTATGCTGAACGCCTTCAGAGAATCTTTGAGGGTGTCCCTTGAGCGTTTTCTTTGACCGCCTTGCGAGCCCTTTCCTTCCCTTAATTGGTCATACGGGGAGTTGTTATAAGAACCCGCCTTAAGCATCGGTCTTGTAGAGCATGTTTCATTTCCGTATAACAGAGCGCTGATCACACTGGTTTCAGTTACAATTCTATGGCTAGATCTAATTATGTCTTTAGAATTACTGTGTTTCCTACTGCAGCCCCATATTTGAACTTGCCCAGTGGTCATTTTTTAGCTGACCCTGCAACAAGTTTGGACAATGTGATGAATAAAAGAATGGGGGATCGATACGTGTGTGACCTAAAAAAAAAGAAAAAAAAACAACAACGGGTTGTCTTTAAGTCCATTTCAAGGAAAAGTACAATGTGTCACGGGGCCACGCAGATCCAGCAGTGACCTACATATTTTGCCTCAATCAATGCAGACAAAACTGTTGTCCTAGGGAACAAATTTTGTTTGCTCTAAAATATGTATCCGGTAACATTTGAAAAAGATCTCCAGCTGCCTTGTTCCAAAGCCACAAATATATAAACGAAGCCTATATGTTCTTGTAAACTGATTTTTAGCAAACCATGCTATCAATAAGATCAGATCTACAAATATTAATAAAACACACGTCTTGTATTGCCCATTGCTAGGTTGTTTTTTTTTACAATTAAATAGTTTTCTCTTTTGGAACACGAGTTAAACCAGGTAAACAAATGAACACAAAAAATATTTTAAAATTTCAGCGACAAATTTAGGCAGTAAAGAAATCTCAAGATGAAAATTAAAAAATGTAGCCAAAATTGAAATTAAAAATAAAACCAAAACATTTATAGAAAGTTGAATTAAGAAATATAAAGCGTATGGAATTGTATACACAGCGATAAAAAAACCGCAATGTTGATTACTTATTGAATGTGAAATTGCGATTTTTCCACTCTCCTTGAGCATACCTTCAAAAGTCCAAATAAAATGAAACAAAAAAAAAAACAACTTTGAATGTTGAACAAAATAAACATCACTGTGGAGTATTGGGAACGAAATTGATATTTCTATATTAAGCACAAGAGTCTGCTTGTCTGTTATACCCTGAGCATTGATCATTCGAAAAATAAAAAGATTTATTTAAAACATGTATGTAATGAAACAGTAAGAATTTGTTTAAAAAAAAAAAGCGGTAACACTATATTCAACTAAGTTCACTCAAAGGGTTTCGCTGTTGGTTTTGTCCTTATTCTTTTAGATTCGAAAATGTCGCAAAACGATATCTTTTAAGATTCGAAAGAGAGACACGTCTCTTTCGGGGAAAAGAAAGGGGTTGGCGGACCCCGCCCCCCTTTTTTTTTTCATTCTTTAAAGAAATGGTCCGCAATGTAACGCTCGCGTATGAGAACTTATTAGCCCCTCCGTGATAATGGGGCCTCAACACTGACCTGTGATGTTGCAACCTGTGAAAAGCTGACAACAACAGGTCATTGCCGCGACGTACACCCCTGTGACGTGGCTACGAGCTATTGGTCCCCACTGCCCAGTGTCCACAGTGTTCAGGTCCTCTATTAAGACTGGGCTCAATTTATTCCTAGTTTGAAAAGAACATATATATATATATAGTTCGTCCATCGTGGCTCGATGATTACCACTTTGTCATCCAAGGGGCTGAGGGCCTTGCACTGGGGTTTTGTGCCTCCTCATGCGGCTGGTGAGACCTAGGCCCCATATCCGAGCCCGGAATGTTCGGCTGCACACTGGGCAGGTTATTCCAGCTGGAGCTAGTGTCATTGGCCTTGCTTTTCTTCTCAGGCGTTTTTCTTCTGCCAGCGATGTTCTCTTTTCCTCAGCAACCTGTGCGCCAGTTTTCACAGCGCGACGCCATGATGCTCTGTCATATGCCTCTGTCTCCCAGGTGGCCGGTCTATGCTGAGCGCCTTCAGAGAAGCTTTGAGGGTGTCTCTGAAGCGTTTTTTTTTACCGTCTTGCCAGCGCTTTCCTTCGCTTAGTTGGCCATAGTTTAAAAAGAACAAGAAATGTTACAACCTTTTTTAAAGTGTCTAAAGAAAGATAACAGTGATTGAAAGACAGAGAGGAAGCATTTTTGTTTGAGATATTACACATTTATATTTTGACCTAATGAAAATGTATGGAGTCGAATCTGCGAATTCCCATTTGAAAAATTAACTGTATTTGTTTCAGTCGTGAAAAGTGCTTAGTTGTTCCGCAAAAGTGAAAAGTTTAACTAGGTCACATTTTGGCATCTCAAGTGTCATACCCACTGAGAGGGGAATGTTTTATTCATCTAGGACCTAGATAAAGAAAGAGAGAGATGAAGCGAAGGAAAGGTAGAGAGAATATATAAATATACTAATATAAAAGTCAAGTTCCCATTTCAGATCTTGTGGGCAGATGATGTTTTAAGGTCATCTGTTTCTGTGACCCACGTTTAACGAGGGTGTCACGTGCCCAACACAACGACCGACCGCCATCACTTTCCCACAATTTATGTCAGGTACCCTGTGGACTCAGAGGCGCCCAAAGATCCCGACATTAAAAAGCCCAGTCTTCACCAGGACTCGAGCTCGGGAACCCCGGTTCGAAAGCCAAGCGGTTTACCCCCTCAGCCACCGTGCCTCCTAATATACGTATATACCACTATCACCTGTTCAGGTATTCTTGACGAGAAGATTGTCATATTAAAACTGTAAGACTACACCAACTTGATCAGTTGATATGCCTTTGTTGTTTTTTTGTTTTATTAAACTCTCAGTCTGACAGTTCTTGACGAGACGTCTAACCGTACCGACGAAATGATGGGTTTCAAAAAGGAAACATTTTTTTTTTTTTAAAGTAAAATATTTTCTTTACCAAATCAAATTAAAAACATGTTGTTGTTTTTTTAATTCGTGGTGTCTGGTGTCTACAACATACAAAGTGACTCCACGACAAATGGTTCATACAACATATGGTTCACATACAAATGGTTCATACAACATATGGTTCACATACAAATGGTTCATACAACAAATGGTTCACATACAAATGGTTCATACAACATATGGTTCACATACAAATGGTTCATACAACAAATGGTTCACATACAAATGGTTCATACAACAAATGGTTCACTTACAAATGTTTCATACAACAAATGGTTCACGTACAAATGGTTCTGAGACAAATGGTTCCCAGAAAATTGGTTCACCGACCAGTGGTTCCGAACCGGAATGACCTCACTATGGACTTACCGTACTACTGAACTCGGTTGAATAACACCAGACAAAATCGTCTTGACTCTGTCACTCTCTCTGTCTATAGGGTCACAGAAGTCCTTCTAGAAAGGCGATCGAACGCCACGGACTTGTAGCCTATTCTTTCTACATGATCACAGACCATATATCAAGTGGCTTGCTCTAGATTGATTATAGCCCAGTGTCGCCATCACAATCAAGCTTATAAATACATATGCGTGTGTATAAACTGATGTAATACACTTAATTTGACTAGGATGCTGTTGCATGTATAAACTGATGTAATACACTTAATTTGACTAGGATGCTGTTTCATGTGTATAAACTGGTGTAATAAAATTACTTTGACTAAGATGCTGTTGCCTGTATAAACTGATGTAATACACTTAATTTGACTAGGATGCTGTTGCATGTATAAACTGATGTAATACACTTAATTTGACTAGGATGCTGTTTCATGTGTATAAACTGGTGTAATAAAATTACTTTGACTAAGATGCTGTTGCCTGTATAAACTGATGTAATACACTTAATTTGACTAGGATGCTGTTGCATGTATAAACTGATGTAATACACTTAATTTGACTAAGATGCTGTTGCCTGTATAAACTGATGTAATACACTTAATTTGACTAGGATGCTGTTGCCTGTATAAACTGATGTAATACACTTAATTTGACTAGGATGCTGTTGCCTGTATAAACTGTTGTAATACACTTAATTTGACTAGGATGCTGTTGCCTGTATAAACTGATGTAATACACTTAATTTGACTAGGATGCTGTTGCCTGTATAAACTGTTGTAATACACTTAATTTGACTAGGATGCTGTTGCCTGTATAAACTGATGTAATACACTTAATTTGACTAGGATGCTGTTGCCTGTATAAACTGTTGTAATACACTTAATTTGACTAGGATACTGTTTCATGTGTATAAACTGATGTAATACACTTACTTTGACTAAGATGTTTCATGTGTATAAACTGATGTAATACACTTAATTTGACTAAGATGTTGTTTCATGTGTATAAACTGATGTAATACACTTACTTTGTCTAGGATACTGTTTCATGTGTATAAACTGATGTAATACACTTACTTTGACTAAGATGTTTCATGTGTATAAACTGATGTAATACACTTACTTTGACTAAGATGCTGTTTCATGTGTATAAACTGATGTAATACACTTACTTTGACTAAGATACTGTTGCATGTGTATAAACTGATGTAATACACTTACTTTGATTAAGATGTTGTTGCATGTGTATAAACTGATGTAATACACTTACTTTGATTAAGATGTTGTTGCATGTGTATAAACTGATGTAATACACTTACTTTGATTAAGATGTTGTTGCATGTGTATAAACTGATGTAATACACTTACTTTGATTAAGATGTTGTTGCATGTGTATAAACTGATGTAATACACTTACTTTGATTAAGATGTTGTTGCATGTGTATAAACTGATGTAATACACTTACTTTGATTAAGATGCTGTTTGGTGTGTATCTTATCTTATCTTATATAATACAGACGTTACTTCAAAAAAAAAAGATGTATGCGTATAAGATATATGTTTTAAAAATGTAGTGTTTATTCTTTCACAAAAAGGAGTTTCAAACTTTTTATTCAAGTTAGTGTTTCAAATTAACAAATATGTCTACAGCAGAGATTAAATTAGCTACAGGAACTAAAACCCTACAGACCTCACACATCTACAGTGCTAGGCTTCACCGGTCTTCTATAAAGAAAGTCTGACGAGGAAATATATCAGTACCATAACTAACATAAGGGCGGAGACATAATTAACATATGGTCAGTAGTTTTACTAACAAATTAGGAAACAATAATACTAACATATAGGTATTTATATTACTAACAACCGGACAGCAATATTTCTATTATAGGGGAAGCATTTTTTCAATACGGCACGTAGGCCTACTTGGCAATGTCATTTTCAGATGCTTCATTAGCCTCTACTTTTTGGTGGGCATAGAAAAGTAATTAAATTCCGAGTCAAAATCTTACCAGAATGAAATCTTGGCAGAAAGCTAAGCGAGAGCATGACTAATACAACGAAATAAAAAGGCGCCAGATTTTAAACATTTTAAAATAACGGTCAATAAATTAATTCCCGACACTCCCCGAGAAGTTTTTAAATTTATTTCTTGTGAACATTTCCCAACACGTTAGTTTTACGCTACCATTACAGACAGCAGACGACCTAGAAAATGTCTTTTCAACAATAACTAAGCATTCTTGAAAATCTGGCACTTCAACAACTCATTTGCCGGTTTGTCTGAGCATAAACTAAACAAATTTAGTTTTGTCTCATTTCTTATAGTTTTAACAGCGATCCAGGTGAACATTTCCTGGCTAAATGAACAACATATTTTGTTCAGTTCTGTTATTGCTGTCTGTACTTTTTTTTATATGTATATGTGAGGTTTAGTTTTTATTTGTTTATACACAAGTCTTTACTCAGAATGTTTAACTTCCAAGAGTCCTATTTTCTTAAAAAGCTAATTAACGTATTCCTTAGATAATATTCTGTGGCATTTTACGTCTCGAGAGACGATCTTTTCCCTTTGCAACTTCTTGTGTGACTAAAGAGGCCAATCCTTGATACACAGCTGCGATCGCAGGTTGGGCATATGTAATCACCAGGCGCCGTTGCATTTTCACCCTTCTTTCTGCTTCTGTTGTGTATGACATCTGCAATCCGAGACCCTTTATGCTCTCTCTCCATGTGGATCTATCCAGTGCCACCTCTTCCCAGTTGCCAGTGTCGATTTTAAAGAGCTTTATGTCGCGTTTGCATACATCCGTATAAAGTAAAAGTGGGTGACCAGCGGCTCTCCTTCCTTCTATTAGATCGCCATACAGAAAGTCCTGTGGAAGTCGACCTACTGGCATTCTACGAACGTGGCCAAGCCAGCCAAGGCGTCTGCTGTTGATAACAGAGCCGATGTCCTGGCACCCTGCTCTTTATAGCACTTCCTCATTGGTTATATTATCTTGCTACCTTATTTTGAAGATCCGCCTTAGGAATCGGAGGTGGAAGACATTCAGCTTTTTTTTCCTGCCATGAGTAGGTTGACCATGTTTCCCTTCCGTACAGCAAGGTGCTCAACACACAGGTCCGGTAGACTAGGGCTTTAGTACTGCTAGTCAGCAATATGTTGTCCCAGACTCTTTTCTGCAACCGTGACATGGTGGCCATTGCCTTGGCTATCCTGTTGTTTATGTCTTTATCCAGTAGAGTGTTGTTGGATATGATGGAGCCAAGGTAACAAGAAAATATAATCTAGATCTAATAAGAGTTATGAACGTCCAATCACTGATAAGCCCCACTGCGCTATACAGAAAAGATAAATAACAAGAGCAAAAAATACTTTAAAAAACTACAACCTAGCTTATATTAAACATAGTTGTATTAATTAATTTGGATCAGTCATGTAATTAAATTGTAATAGATCTAGACAAACATTAAAAAACAGCATTTATAAAAAAATTAAAAAAAAAAGGAAACGACATGAATTCGAAAAAGCTAGTCTAGTTTTACTAGTCACGTGATTGTCTCTAGATTAAAGACTTCCATATCTCCTGACCAAATAACTAATTCCTAATCGTGACAACAATTATTAGCGGGGTTTTTTTTTTTGTTGTTGGTATTGTTTGTTGTTGGTTTTTTTTTTTTACAAAGAAAACGGTATCGTTTTTAGATTTTTTTTGCTAAAAAACTATAAAAAAAAACAACTATTTCGCTGATATTTTCATGATAATATAAACAGTTTTAAAAGTATTTCTAATTCTTCCATTACGATTGTTAAACATGTTTGTATTATTTCATGTAAGCTAGACGAGGTATATGACACCTTTCAAATGTCACCTGCTGTCATTTCTCATCATATCGCTCATTCCATTTTTTCTGTGACGTCATATCTCACTGCTCCTGCCACTTTCTACGTCTGCCGTCTTTCCATTACGGCTCTATCAGACCCTGCTCCCAGGCAGTAGCGAGAGGGCGATGCTAATCTACCAATTATTGCTCGTCCCTTAGGTCACGGCAATAAGCTCATTCGTTGTTATGTTTTTTTTTCTCTTTCCGACTTTGTTTGGTTACAGCCAATCAGAGTTTGATGGAAGAGGTCACCGCCAGAGGGAGATACCAACATTTGTCTGACTTGAGACAAACATAGAAGTCATGTGACCTATAAGTTACATGCTATGTTGGTTTGATAATGGTTAGCTACAACTGATTTATAACACGACCTATTATTGTGTAGGATAATTTCATAATGGCTAGTTACAGCTTATTTATAATATGACCTTATTGTTATAAAAGTTGGTTTTGATAATGAATTGTTACAACTGATTAATAATACGACCCATATAATAATTATCAATTGGGACATAAAGTTAAACTACTGCATCTAGATCCTGACATATCAGTCAAGTTGTTACCGGTCGTTGACTTGTAGCACCAAACTGCTGGTAGACAACTAAAACATTGTAGGCGGTATATAGACTTGAAACTCTTCTTCTTCGTTCTCATTTTACATGTCGAAGAGTTTGGATCAGTATTCCTATATTTCTGATGAACCGCGCAGTGGTTTCCAGATTAGGAAGTTCTCCGTATAGTTTTTGTTCTATAGGAGGGTTTTTGGGGCCAGAGTTTTGTTCGGACCTCTTGAGATAATATGGAGCTTTTGAAGAACATGGTCAGCATACTCTGGTCTCCACAAGGACAGGCTTCGCTCGTCCCGACTTAAAGCTTCCGTAACAAATGTTGTCTCATTCTGCTGTTTCCGGTTCTGAGTCGAAATAAACTTGAAATGACTTGTGTAACTTTCTTGTAAACAAAACTAAATATAACTTTATTTATAATATAGACCAAATCAAGTTTTGATAAAATGAGATATATGTAGTAGACTATAGTAATAATAATTTTCAACAAAATCTAACTCACTACAATAACACAGCCTTTCAGTTTCATTTTCTGGAGTTGTCTCCCCTGACCAACACTGCCACCTATGTTGCATCATTCACACACCAATCGCTAACCTCTTCCCGCCGTCACCATAGAAACACACACACACACTCGATAACACATGTTAAAATCTTAGATCCTTACTTATCAGTGAATGTTGTACCATGTTAAAATTCTTTCGAATCGCAAGCACAAATTTAATTTAAAAAAAAGACTACAGACCCTAAAGACCAACAGCCCCGCTCTCTCGGAAAAGAGATATGTATATATGTATAACTTGTTAAGGTTTAATATAGCTGACTGATCTATGACGTAATCATGACCCCTAGTGAAAAGAAGAATCTACTTATGCTACCTACACCTGAAGGGTATGGCCTTATTTCAACACAGGTCTCATTTTCAGGTGTTTCTCCATTGTACGGCGGGGCAGCACTCGAAGACCTTTGTGTGGATAGGTTGTTTTTTTTTAACTTACAAGTGTATTAAGCTAATAAAACTGCATCAGTAGCAAAAAAATAATTAAAAAATCATATTTTGAAAGTTTGAATGAATGGATACCTTAACGCTTTAATAATTACTGATGTCTGCTTGGTCGTGCGGTATGCGGACTGTCGTTCGGCCGTCTCAATAGTCCCGGGTTCATACCTTTCCGCTGCCATCTACCGACGTCCTGCCTTAGGGAAGAAGGAGCACTTGTACGAATTTGTCCTAGCATATGGAATAAGAAATGTACCAATATCTTTGTGTCTTTCTGAGTATTTCTCTTCTCGTTTCCAAAAATAACTTTATTTCTGTTCTACAAAGGTAACTGTATCAGAAGCCTTGTTTCATTCTAATCCTAAAACACTCTGACTAAAGTGACATTCTTTGTTCTGTCATTTTTGACAAGCAAAACAGTCACTAAAATGTCGTATCCTTTTTTTAATCCTTTCAATCCAATGAAAACATTAGACTTATGTTAAAAATGTTTGTTCCCATGTAAATGTGATGTAAACTCAATCTGACTCTGTACAGAAAGAAAGCACAGAAGTCAATCAAGCTCGGACACTTTAAATGAAATAAATCCTACACGTATATCCCAGTATTACAACATTCAATTGAAATTTAATACATGTATTCAACCGATCATCCCCTTTCTTATATGTTCGATGACTATAGTGCAGAGTCTACACATTAGACAATGCATTATTAACATTTTGAATATTGTATTTTTAGGAGGTCAACACGAAGTTGCATATTTTCATTACTTTAAGAGATCTTGTCACGGGCTACTCACAGGTTGCTGATTACTTTGTCGTCTGCTAGTGCCCAAGAGGTATGAATACTGTCGAGAAGACTGGGTATTGTCAATCTGAAAATGTGCTTCGTTATGCCGCCATAGCAGACCAACCACACACTTCCACTCACACTTTCACTCACACCTTTCACAATCTTCTCTATGCGAATAACGCCTTGCTCACGGGATTCGAACTCAGGCCCCTTTCATCGGAAGCCAAGCTCTTTACCACACAGTCACCATGCCCCTTAGTATTCATAGACCAGCCATCCAATGGGAAGAGGCCATTCTGTTGCAGATAACGAAATTGAATTTGTAGATTTCCCATAATGCTGCTGCTCTGTAAAAGGCCGCATGTATCGAATGTCTGCACAGTCTGAGGAGTCCCAATAGTCAATTGAACCACGGACTCAATGGTTCTCCACTTTTGAACCTAGAAATCAATGATTTGAACATAATGGTACTTTCATTCTAAAAGTCATTATTGCCAAAAACTCATTGATAATCGACATACACATTTCAATGGTACAGTAGTTCCAATAGTTAATATAACCCCCAGTTCAACAAATCTTTTACTTACCGAAAGGTCACGCATGCGCATGACATAGCATTATTACATTCACGCATTCGCTTTATTTATAACATTATTATTTTATTCATTTGTTTCTAATACACTAAATCAGTGACAATATCAGTGATATGCAAATTAAGACCCGCGGGCAGCTGGTAAATATGGCTATTTATCATATAACTTTTTAAAAGCAAAGCTTATAAACACCTCCTTTATTCTGTAGACCGAAACACCTAAAATATCGGATACACATTAAAGCTTATTGATAATGATAGATATTTCTCTTTTTTACAATAGGCCTTCCTACCTCTATTCAAGTCACTCCTTCATGGAACCTGGGATTAGCAGGAACCTGAACAGCTGATCTCAAAAACAGCTCAATAAATTTAGCAGTTGATGTATATCGCTGAGAAAAGAATTAGGCTACTAGCTCGTTGGCCTAAGAGGAAAACTTTGGTTTGACCGTTATAGTGTTTCAAAGTAAAAAAAATAAATAAATCTAAACTTGACTTGACTTACATGAAGTAATAAATATGGCGTAGTCAGGCTTAGGGTTTCGAAATATGATAACAGAGTAAGTTTAAAGCTGCTTCAATTTTATGGAATGAATATCTAAGCTTTACTCATTTGTTTTACGTAGCTGTGTATCAAGGATTGTTCTCTTTAGTCACACAAGATGTTGCAAGGGGAAAAGAGCGTCTCTCGAGACGTAAAATGCCACAGAAATATAATATAGATTACATCTAGATCTAGGTCTACAATATATTTTAAGAGATCAAAGTCTATGTTTAGTTGTCATTTTAATGATGATATTAATAATTAATAGCAAATGTACAAAGTCTCGGTAGCTCAAATGGTAGATACATACTTAACGCATCTGACGTTGTGAAAATCACAGGTAGATACCCAGTTTGAACCAAATACTTATTATTATTATTCTATTTTATATTTCCATTTATTTAAAAAATGTATTGTCTTTTTTTTTTTTTTTTAGTAAAAATGTGTTTTTTTAACGTTTTTCTTGCATCCGCCATAGTTAAAAATCTGTCATTTTACTTTTAAATTTGGATATAAATAAAAACACTCAGAAGAGACACAATGTAATGTAAACAGAAATACACTCAAAGTGCATTATTTAATTCGTTTATTCAACAACAACGTACACCTGTTCTATTCCATAAACGTTAAGCTTGTTAGCTACAGTTCTAACATTGGGGACATTACGAAATAGACAGACACCCTACTCACTAAACACAGTGTTGAGTGGGGATCAATTCAATTCGCACCGCCACATCTCCTTAATACTATTTCCTCCTTGTACGATACTGAATACAATAATTAGTTCTCAATAACTGATTGGTTACATTTTTAAATTGATTCTTGTTTAGTCAGGTACAAGAAATAACTGTGCAACATTTCTATTTGATACGGGATTGGTTGTGGGAGAAATAACGTGTACAAATATTGCACCACACAGACAGAGTGAGTTGATATAACCTTTATAAAAAAATAAATAAATAAAAGGTTTTTAGAATTAAGTCTCTCAAAATTAAAACGGGAAAAGTATAACCATATAAAACTAATCTATATTGAATTGGGTTGAAAAGAAATATGTAACACAGATTTATTTAATACGCAATAGAGTATAACACTATAATATATATAATAGTTTCTTTGAACCACAGATATCACACCAATGGAGATGGCGGTAATGAAAATTATAGACTAGTACAACTTTTCGTAAGAAGAACTGCGGTCCCTCGTCCGATTGCTTCCTTTGCTCTGCCGGTCGTTGGACATATAGATCTTTGTAATTTTTTAGATTAAATGTAAAGAGGAGATAAATCTCACATTTTAAACCAAAACTCATATAAAAGACATTTAAAAACAAGAAAATAAAAAAAAATCCTAAAAAAGTTAATCTGAAGAGGAATAACTCTGTCCATAAAAAATATATACCAATATTGTGCAAGTTATTTCCCTTATTCTATATGAAACTAAATAATTAATTACCAATAATTAATTGACAAATTGAGTATTTTTGTTTATTGAATCATATTTTGTTAGTTACGATAAATAATTGTTTAAATGGAGAAGGCGTAAGGGAGGAATATCGTGAATAATTTTTTCAGGGGACTAAACCCAACAACTGTAGTCATATGTAGGAATACTGAAGTATTAGTTTCCCTTGCTGTTATTAAACAAAAAATTAATTACCATTAATGAATGGTCTAATTGTTTATTTTTTGTTTTCTTTTATTGATTCCTGGCTTGTCTATGTCGATGAATACTTGTGCCACGTCTCAGCTTGATCCAAGAATGGATGTGGGAGAAATAACGTGTACACACACTTTTTTTTACCAGACAGACAGACGGAGTGAGTTTGATAAAAGCTTTGTAAAAACAAAAAAATCATTGCCCTTAGCTCCAGATACCAACGCGTGCTAAATATACGCAAAGGGGAATAACACATTTAAAGAAAGGCAACTCCGTTGTTCCTCGAGGCATCAGACGATAATGTCAGGGGAGAAAGTAATACCGACCAATGCAAACAAGTGTAACATAGTCATTGTATGATAATTGCAGGCACGCAGAAGGTAATGAAGAGTTGGATCTGGAAAATATCTTTAACTATGCGTGGTGTCTGTTTAAATCATAACTAGCTAACAACATTTTTCTTAAGCATTTTCTCCCAAATACCACTGGCATAAAATATAAAAGCGCTACACCCCTCTTGTAAGAATACCTAGAGACATATCTAAATTCCACACAAGTGTTTTTCACTAGTATACACATATTGGTAATTACTCTGGCCTAGACGAATCATTAACCAATCGGGTGGGCCTCCATATCTACGCGTACCCCAGGTTGAGAAATGATGTCTTGTGAACATCTAGTTTATGACACGCGGCTGGTCATTAATTAGCTCTTAAAGAACTGCGGCTGGGTGCTAGTGGGTTAAATGGACATCCATCATGAGGAAAATACTGGGTGCAGTAACATTGGCTATGAAGCTCGAAAGCATCAGTCGCAAGAACTTCAACAGTAACAAACAAAAACAAAACAAAAAAAAAAAACTTGCTTTCCTTTTCTTTTTTTTTTTTAACTTGATCTATCCTTTAGTCTGTTGGACTGTTAGGGCACCATGCAAGATTCTTCAACCGTCTTTCTCCATTCCTATCTGTCTTTTGCCTAGTTAGAACCTTTTTTCAATGGCAGGCCCGTCCATTCTTTTATGTTTTTAGCTTGCGTTTTTTGTTACGATAGTTAGCAGGTCATCATGGGGTCAATCGCTGCTGTAACCGTGTCTCTAATCTCTCGGTTTGTGTCTTTTCTATTATCTTATTTTATCTTATTACAGATATTCTTTCAAATCAGAAGATAATTACGTCCTACGTGTATCCATGTGTTAGACGAACTCTTCCTTCATTGCTTTTCCTGGCTGATTAAAGCAGCCCATTTCCATGCTCTAATTGCACAAGTGAAGAAGGAACACTTGTACGAATTCTTCCTAGCATATAAATAAGAAATGTGCCTTTATTTTTGTGATTTTAAAATAATGATTTCTAATACTATTTAAAAAAAAAACAACGACAAACCTAAACTAAACATTGTTTTTACAAAGCTTACATCAACTCACTCTGTCTGTCTGTTTGTCTGTCTGGTAAAAGATGTGTACACGTTATTTCTCCCATACCCATTCTCAGATCAAGTAGAAACCTCGTACAATTATTCAATATCTATTGACAATAATCCTGCACTGTGGAGCCTTGACAAAAAGAGAGTAGTAGTCAAACCAAACGGTTTGTACATCTCGGACAACAAACATTTATGGTCATGCATGTATCTGATTACATTTGGAGTCATTAAAAATTAATGACAAGATGGATTCAAAATTATCGATGCAATTTCATAATAAAAGCTTTTTTTTTTTAAAGTATTTTTTATATTTACTTGTAACCTTGCATTTAATTATTCCTTTTCAAATCGTAAACGCCTTCAATGATGACCCCCCCCCACCCCAACACATTTTTATCATGCCAAAAGCGCCATTATTAAGTGAATTTTCTCGAGACGGAAGTTTTAATGTAATATTCTTTTAGGGAAAATTTTCTGCGTATTCACAAAAACGCTTTGGGCTAACAGAAATCTTGAATCTTAAGCTCCAATGTTCCCAGACATAATTTAACCTTGACATTGGCTTGATTTACAATCGACATTATTTCTAATTGCAATCGACTTGAATTTAATCTTAATAACATGTTTTGTTTCGGATGTTCCTTCAGAGTACAAGATAATTTACTTCCTAGTCCAAACCTTCCGCAGGACGACGTGGGGTGGGAGCGGGCAGGGTTTGAACCCGGGAACATCGATAAGTCCGAAAGACAGCCCAGCGCGCAAACCGCACGACCAGGCAGCCATTTGGCAATGTCGTAATTTACAGTGGACAAAATGACCATTTCCATTTGCTTAATATAGAATTTCTATTGAGCTAATTTAATATCGTCATTGATATGATTTCCATGTCTTTGACGTCATGTACTATAAATTTTGTTAAAAAACTTTTTTTTTTCTTACAAAGCTTATATCAACTCACTCTGTCTGACTCATACAAGTTCTAGCACTCCTTATTTCTCCCTCTTCCCAATTCTCTGATCAAGTTTAAAATTTACTCAATTATTCATTGTTCCTGACAAAATATGAAATCAATCATAATTAACTGATAAATAAATTGAATAGTGGTAATTAATTAATTTAGTTTTGCTATTGATTAAAGGAAATAAATCTTACAGTATTGATAGCTTTGTTATAGATGTACAGTTCTTCCCCTGCAATACGCTTTGTATTTTTTTTTATTTTATTTTAACATATCTTGCTTGTTATCTGACTGTGTAAATAATTGCTTGATGTTTCCTTTTTTTTTCTTGCTCAGTTCGATTTCTCTGAGGAAACTGTAGACATAACCCCTTTCATTACATATTGCTGCTCATACTGTCGAAAATATGTTTCACTGAGTTCAGTTCAAAAGAATATTTGAGAAATCTTAAAGAAAACATTCTGTCACATCTATTTGATGGTGTTGAAAACAAATATTATGACCAGTATAAAATTCAAGCGTCTTTGAATTCTAGGAGTACGTTACATGGTCTGGAATAAAACTTCTGCTTTTAACTCGCTAAATAAAGGGCGGATGAAAAGGTACAGGTAAACTAAATTAACGTTTGGCTGCCTGTAGTGAGATAAAAAGCTTGGGATAGTCGTCACCATGGTTCCCAGCAGGGCCAGCCTTAGGTAATTGGAGGCCCTAGGTGAAGTGAATTTGATGCCCCCCAAACGAAATAGAACAATAAAAATAAATAGCGAATAATTAAAATTATGCAATTTATTCAAAACCTATTGTACTCCACCAATAACATTAATGTAAAGTCTCACTATTCCTTCTCTGTGTCGGCCTACTCTATGAAATTGTATAGGCAGCTGCCCTGCCATTCTCTGCCGTCCATCTGAGATGAACTCCTATTGAAAAAACAGAGCAGGAAGGACTAATCCTCCCGTAGTGCTCTGGCAAGAAACTTAGCCCTGCCGTCCATCAGAAGGCTAGGGTAAGGTCATTATTTTGGAAAGTAAAACTCTAATAATCAAATCCATCAATCAATGAATCATCTTTAAATTTTTCAGAATATTAAAATATGCGTCCTATGTTTGTGAGCACTAAACTCAAGAAAGCATAAAGAAGTGCTCCTTCATCCCTAGTATCATTAGAACATGGAACCGGTAGCCTGAATCAACCAGGTGCGGTTTGCGCGCTGGAATGTCGTTCGGATTTATCGATGGTCGAGGGTTCAAATCCTTGCCCGCTCCCATTCCCCGACGTCCTGCGGGAGGCTTGGACTAGGAAGTAAACTATCTTCAACTCTGAAGGAACATCCGAAACATGTAAAACAAACAAAACATTAGGACGTAATTATCTTCTCTTTAAAAGGAACGTCTGTAATTTATAAGATAAGATAGGACAAAGCACTGTCATCTACCGTCAACAACGTCAACTCCTACATCTTTTTCATTTTAATACCAACCCAAAGATGAAAATATGAACTAGTGCCCTCGTGGAGTGTTATCAGAGATCGCTGATGCCTTCCTTCAGTAATCATTATAATGCATACTTTATTAAGGGTCCCGAAACAAGGTCAAGGCCCCTGAACAGCTATTTTTAGAAGTCAACTAGTATGGAGACCTCATTGAAAACTACCGGGGGCTGGGTGGCTGAGTTTGTTAAGTGCTTGGCATGGGGCCCTGAGTTCGAATCTCAGTGAAGAATTTTGAATTTTGGGATTTTTAGGGCCACCCTGAGTCCATCCAACACTAATAGGTGCCTGACTTTTAGTTGGGGAAATTAAAAGCGGTTGGTCGTTATGCTGGCCACATGACACCCTGCTCGTTAACCGTTGGCCAACGAAACAGATGACCTTAACATGATCTGCCTTATAGATCGCAATGTCTGAAAAGGAGAACTTTTACTTTTGAAAACCGTTGCGCAGTTCATCTCAGGTACGGGTTTGGTTATCTGAACTCTCTAACGAGAAACGAGATGAGAACGAAGAGAGAGATGAATTTATCAACCCGTCAAAATTTTCTCCCTTTGTTCAACCCACGCCCTCTCTTCCCATACAGCACTCCTACCTATCGTTGTAATTAAAGGAAGATCCGAACTCTGCTTAGACTCAAAAAGAAAATGTGAACATTCAGTATTAAAAAGCTATGACAATTAATTGAGAGTGAAAACTTTTTTTTTTGGTCAAATCTATTTTTTTTTCAAACACAGGTGCGAACAGAACCACTTCACCTGTTCACATTCGTCCTGCTTACCCTGTCAGCTCAGGTAACTTAGATCAAGACTTACTGGAAGAGATCAAAGACCTTACAAGTACAACAATCTGCTACTTCTTTCCGTTCAAGTGATGTCGGCTCACTTAAATTTGTATAAACTAATTACTACACACTTTAAAACACAAGCTATCCACACTCAAAAATTTAATTAGAAGTTCGATTTGGAAGCTTTTGAAGAGTGAATACCTGGTTCTTAATGTAAATATTTAAACATGTCCAAGAGTTGGATTTCATCCGCAGTGGTGCCCCCGTATTCTTTCTTTCTCTCACAGTCTCACTCTTCTTTATTAATTACATATTAGTTGAAATCATGTTAAAATTAGGCTTTGATTTACAGATATTTATATATATATATTTATTCATTTATATTAATTTATGTTTAGATTTGTATTTATGCAAACAAAAATAGAAAGTTTTACAGCATTATTAACTAACGATCCTATTCTTTTGTATTCGGTTGATTGCGTTTTTAGCGGCCCCCGAAAGGGAAAAAGACGCTATTAGTTTAGTGTGGCCCGTCTGTTCGTCCGTCTGTCCGTCAGGTTTAGATCTCGTAAACTAGAAAAGATAGTGAAAATCCGACATCACAATATTTTAGAACATTCAAAGTTCTGATGCAACGGCTACTATTTCTTTTCTGAAAGCGAAAAATCTAATTTTTTAAATCACTTATGCAAGCAGTTTTTTTTTTCATAAATATACACCACTTTTCAAAACATTTCACTATTAATAGTAACAAACAGTTGTGGCTCTTTATTAGGGGAGACGACTATTTACCATATTTTTAACATATTTATGCAAACGGTTGTAGATTGTTTGTCAATTTTTTTTTATATTTGTATTGTTAAGTTATGTAAGTTCTGTTATACTAAGTACTATATTTACACACAAAAAAATGTTTATTTTTTTAAGAGAAAAAATCTATTTAGTATGCATATAAGTCAGACATAACTTAAAACAAAAATTAATAAGTAGTTTTTCTTATTATCGTGTGAAATCCAGCAGTCTCACCATCC
The DNA here is from genome assembly GCF_947242115.1 of Biomphalaria glabrata. Lineage (NCBI taxonomy): Eukaryota > Metazoa > Mollusca > Gastropoda > Planorbidae > Biomphalaria > Biomphalaria glabrata. Next base: position 4,795,979 of record NC_074723.1, read on the forward strand.
ATTGAACACCTAATCGAAGAAATTTTTTTTTTTTAATCGGAAATGTTTTATTTTTAAGGAATAAGAGATTCGCCCTTTACAAAACAATTAGATCAATTGGATATTCATTATAAGGCATCAGTTAGGCCAGGTTTACATCTAACTTTACTTTCACTTTCACCTATCCTTTGGTCCGCCACACGAGATCTGTTAACCTTTTTTCTCCATTATTTTCTGTCATTTGTCTTTGATAGAATTTCAATCTGCTTATATTGAAGCCTGCCTTTTTACCTGCCTCGGTTGACCACTTTGAAGGCCGATTTTCAGTTTGTGTTTCCACCCAAAATGTCATGGTAGCCTTGTTTCAGGACTGCATGATTTACTAACGACTATTAACTATCCTTTCTCTCTCAGTTACTTTTTCTGTTTTTTGCGAATTTACTGCAATATAGAAGGGCCAATTTCGCCAGTATTTTATGGACAAGATATAAAATGAAATATTGGTTTTTATCCAAAAAAAGTACAAGTTTAAATATTTTATTATTGTGTTTAAAATAAATAACTAAAATATTATTTATTTTAAATTTAAATTTAAATTTTTATAATATGCATTGGTAAAATTGAATTTATATGTATTTGATAATTTTTATATTTACTTTAAAAAAACATTTATTTTCGATGAAAAATGCAAAAATTTACTATTTAAAATGTCCATAGAGTTCTCTATATCAATGTACTACGAAAATAATCTACCGAAAGGTCATCGTCAAAGGAAAATAACTGTTGGAAAAAGATGTCATCTATTTTTAATTTATATAAAAATTACTAGTTTTTTAATTTTAAATGTCAACTTCATAAAATTATCTTTTCTTTTACTTAACTGTTTTAAATCAAATCTAAAGTTTTAATTTTTATAACTTTCAGCATTTTGAAGAAAAATTGAAGTAATATTTTGTAAAATAGTATGACAGAAATGTGTAGATTTATCTTTTTAAAAAAAAATTTCATTCAAAGTATATTGATATAACCTGAAATTGCAATGTTTACATCGTTCCTGAGTTATGTACGTTGAATGTCGACCTCTGAAGCTAAATGTACATGGTTCAATGTCTCGTGGGCGCATATAATTTTTTTTTTTTTTTTTTTTTGTTTTTGTGTATATTTGTTTAAATAAAATGAGAATCAGTACAAGGATAACCTAAAAAAATTATAATTTTGTCTGAATAAATATATATTCTTATCTTAAAATGAAGAGAAAGGTAGACTTATTACTTCAAGATAATCATCTAGCTTTCTTTGTCATTTCATTACTTCTGTATCATAAATGATGATTTTAAAAAAATAGTCTTGTCTAACAATAGGATCAATGCAGCTGTTTGTTTTCTTAAATTGATCAATATATAAACTTACTTAGACTTAGACTTAGGTCCTCCCGCGCCGTTCGGCGCATTGGGCGCCAAGCTGTCTCCATAATGATCTGTCACTGGCAATGTCTGAAGCCTCCTCCCACCTGGTGTCCACTTTTCTGAGGTCCTCCATGAAGGTGTGTCGCCAGGTAATACGAAGACGTCCCTGTTTGCGCTTTCCTCGTTTTGGCTTCCATGTTATCGCAACTCTTGGTATGCGTAATTCTTGTTATATATAAACGGCATTAGAAAACAAATATGACGGTATTCTTTATTTGAACAGCGAATAGAAAATTGGAGGATCTATTGGAATATTTACCAAAAAGAAACAAGATAATGAGTCGGTTGTATAGCTAGCTCAAATGTTGTTTATTATTCAAGTAGACAAAATAAAGCCATTTTTTTTTGCGCCTTAAAAAAGAAATGTTAATGAAATATCCCATTCATTAATGGTTTTTTTTTGTTTATGTAACTTTTTTGTTCGTATGGCCCGCGACACGAGTGTTGGAAATTTATACGGCCCGCATGTTGAATAAGGTCGGGCATCACTGTTTAAATACATTGACTTAGATGGACTTAAAGAGAAAGACGTGTTTTGACAAGCGATAAAATCACATACATAGATATGATAAATTCTAAACAGACATTTTGTTTTAAAGCGAATCGCAATCACCGAGAATGGCGAGATGTGCCCTGTGATAAAAACGTGTAATCACTTGATTTAACCCTTTAGAGTCCAAGTGACGCATAGGGCCGTATCAATACTTCGCCATCGTACACTGTTCACGAGCAATGTCTCTCGGGTCCATGTCCACCTTGCTTTCTTTTCTTTTATTCATGTTGCTCTCTACCATATTTACTTTGGTCTCACAGCCTTTATCTTTCCATGTTGGTTCCATTTCGGAGTCGAGTACAGCCTACTATACCATATCCTCCAACATGGTCTGCCCAATCCAGTTTCATCTGCACCATTTGATTTCCTGCTCGATTGGTGTTTGCTGGGCTTTTTCCAACAGCATGTAGTTTGACAATTTATTTTTTTGGCAATTTTGCACCCATTATATATTGTAAACATATTTTAATTTAAACCCTGAAGCTTGTCTGCATTTTCTATTCGGTACTCTCAATCTCTCTGCGCGACGCTTCAAAAACCACGTGGCTGTGGGTGGTTTCTCAAGTCGCCAACGCATTGGGCCGCCTCTGAACTTGCGAAATATATATACAAGTCACAGATTTCTAGGATTTAATTCAAAGTTTCTTTGTGTGATATGCTCACAAAATGTCAGGATGGAAACTTCTGCTATTTAATAGGGTGAGGGTTAATTTTACGAAAATCTCCAACTGCCTTGTTCGTAAGCTACCTGCATCTATGTTTTTCTCTTCTATGTAAGTTCAAGCGAGCTGGTCTTTAAACGATTTTCGGAGTCACCTTTCTTATAAAATATGTTTTTAACATCACGCTCATATTGCCCCTTATATATGAAAATATTATAAAACCTTTAAACAATTTAATGCGTGCCATTATAGCCCTCATCAGGCCCTTTAGGCCCGTTTGAGTACAGGCCCACTAGACATTCGCCCAAATGCCCATATAGCCAGTCCGCCCCTTGGCCTTATCCATATTGTCTTGGACTCATTCTTGGTAGGACGTTACATATTTCACATTTGAGTTGATACTGTGGGTGCTGGTATTAACCTTGACACTGTTGTCGGCATCTTCGTCATTCTTGTTGGTCAGAAGTTAATGACAGTCTTTGAATGTTGCTACCAAGACTGATGTTCACTGACAGTTCATACAGTATCTGCCACAGAGACGAATCTTCGATGCAGATTGTGGTGTAGTTGAAGTTGTAGAGGTCAGTGCCTTGCCATTGTTGTGATGTAACATCATAGCAAGTGATTAATATATGAATTTTATTTAAATAATTATTATGATTATAATTATGACTTATTATCTTCATATTTGTTTCTGATTATTTATCATTCACATTATTTCATTTCAATATGATTGTTTAAATATCATTGGATTAAATTCCTAGTTTATTTTAAATCATAATACATTTCATTGTTTATTAATTTTTGTTACGACTGTATATGGTGTGTCTGTTAGGATGAACCTAGGGACTGATGAAAATTTATATTTGAGCTAGCGAGACATTTAAAATATCTAATAAAACGTCCTGGCATCACCTCTCACAACCAGTCCAACCCCTGACCTTTACGTGTGCTTTCGATATTGAGTCGGTGCGTAGGTTATGGTATTCTAGCACCAATGTTTATGAAGTGCACAATTTTTGAACGCACGCACTTTATTTCCTTGCTTGTACGTTTATGGAGTGGTTTTGTTATGCTGGTTGTCAGGGGTTCAAATTAATATATATATACTTCTGTTTGTCTCTTGTTATTGTGTTTCTTGACTCGACTGCGTTCCTGTGGCTCACTAGGGGTTTCTTGAATGTTAAATAATACTTGCTTGATACTTTCTTGGTTACTCGATTATAATTCATCAATACTTGCTTAACTCAAATACGAACACTTAACACTTAATATACATCAACTCTAACTCATTATATTCATGAATATCGATAATACTTTAATACTTAATAAAGCACACAATTATATCACTCTTATGAAATAGTAATACACAAAATACCAGTCCAGGAAGTAAACGTCCAACCTCCCTGGACCGGGAGCAAGACCCTACTGACTTAACACACACTCTCGCACATTCAACGAAGACTTAATCACTCAGTTCACAACACGTGCAACACTTTGCATTCATAACAAGGGGATATAACAATCATACCAAAATATCAAACTAACATTCATTCTCGCCATACCTCCCTCTGACACTGTTGTAACGTTAGTTGAGATTCTTCTGTGTTCCCCTGTTTAGGGTGAGTATCTAAGGCATAACTGCATTTCGCAGTTGTTTCGAATAGACCTTTTTAGTTTGTCTTTACTTTTGTCTTTACAGGGAGTTAGTATGGGATTGGAAGTCTACACTAGACACTTATCATACTAGAGTCGAGTCAGCAGTGTGTTGGTGTGTTGTATTGTGATTGTGAACATTAATGTGCTACGTAGTGGGACAGCAAGGTGGAGAGATGATTATTGAAGTAATATAACAATTATGTTGTAAAACGTGTAACTACAAGGATATTACTTCATCAATGAGTCATCATAAAGTCTATTCATCTCATTAAACATGTATACTGTTAATATCTCGTTAACTGTTTATTGCAAGAACGAAGGTGCCTGTTGAATGTCAGGGGCCCGGGCAAACGAGCTAAGGCTTTAACATAACCCTGACAGTTACCACTGAGAAGAGAATGGGCAAAGGCCAGCAACTGGCGCCTGAACAAGTAAGATTCTGTGCAGGAGAGGCTCGTTAGCCTTGGTTGGCCACCCATCTCGTAGAAGGAAAACTCTGAATCCAAACCTCCGCTGTCTTGTGGCTATACCAAACATGGGAAAGGCTTCGGGAGACAACCCCGAGGAAAAATTAGGACCTGGTGACCCTTAGGCAGACTGTGGCACACTGTGATGAAACCTGGCAGAAGCTGCTACTGATCCCAAACTGTATCGGAGATTTCCGATCCTATGGTCACATCAGCTGAGCGGAGAGGGGGGGAACTGCTGGGTGGGCGACATCGTTTCGACCATAAACAATGCCCAGGCTTTCATCTCGCTTTCAACAAGATGAACCATAGTCGTTCTACGACTGAAGCAGGCCAACAACAAAGTCAGATGGATAGAGTACATTTAGGTGCATTATGCATTTAGTAACAAGAAGGTTGCGAAATACATATATTTATAAATTTGACTCCAAATAGACCCATAAAATATATATAAAAGCCACTTGCTATTTTTTTTTTTAGATTTTCATAATGACATAGGATTAAATTAAAGTATATTAACTACCTTAAGGTACATCTTGTTTGAAGTCTGCCAAGACATTGTCTGCTTTCATTTCATCACATCTAGACTATCTAATGAAGCACGGTGTTTCACATTGTCTGGCGTCTGATGAAGCCACTCTAGGTCATGTCAAATCTTTCTTTTTTTTTTTTGTTTGTTTAATCGGAAATATTTTTGAGTTTGAATCTTAATTTTTAGGTGTAAAGAATGTAATTAACCAATACAGAAAGCCGTATACATGCGTCTGTATAGAACAAAGCTGTGTTGGCAGAAGTACAGGCTGTAGTTCTTAAACTTACTTAATTAAGCATAAGTACTAATTAAAAATTAATTGATGTTATTAAATTATTAAGTGAGAGAGAGAGAAAGAGAGAGAGAAAGAGAGAGAGGTGGAGAAGAGAGCAGTAAAGGGAGGGAGATAATTCGAAAAAGATATGTGATGGAGAAAGAATGGGAAAAAAAACAACGTTTGCTTTAAAAATAAGAAAAACATTTAAAATACTCTTAAAAAATTCATTACCTCCCTTTACGTAACTTATTGAGCGATTGTTTTTCTCTTAAAAATTAATTAATGTTTGATTTAAAAAACATTTTTTACCCCGCCCCCTTCCATCCCCCACTCTCGTGAGAAGAATCCTACTAAGGTGAATTTATAGATCTAGTACACAGCTCATCTGTCCGACTATTTAACTAAAGACCAAGGCTCCCAGAATAATGCGCTAAATTTTCCTGAACATTAATGTATTAAATTCTTGAATCAATACAGCTTTTTACATTCGGAATATCTATTGCGTGTTGTTTAGAATCACCAGATGTTGACTATGAAAATGACAGAAGAAAAGAGGAGAAAAAACCATGGGCAGTTAATTAGAGGGACACTCCCTTGTTCCGTTTCTCAGACCAGATTGTTAATGGTCATCGCCCATCGGGCTACACGAAAAGAGTCGCAAAGGTCACCCATTAATTATCTAATAAAAACTTTCTGTCCGAAGAGATGACATTCTCTTAGCAAACACATAACATGAAGACCATAACAAACAAAAAAAAGTACTTTTCATTGGCTGCCTAGAGTGAATGCGCTGGCTATCCGTAGGCGTGGGGTTTCCAGAAAAATATTTCTGGTAAAAACTTAAGAAGCAATGAATGCCTTGTCATAAGACTTTGAATTTCTAGTGTCGTTTTGACAATTAAATTTGAAATATGTTGAATGCATCACGAAAACGTTTTACTTTGTACCCTAGTGTTGGTTACTAGCTCCAGATAACTATTAGGAATAGTAAGGTTCCCATTTCAGACCTTGCGATCTATAAAGGTAAAGGTCATCTGTTTCTATGGCCCACGGTTAACTAGGAAGTCATGTGGCCAGCACAAAGATAAATCGCCTTTACTTTTCCCATTAGAGATGGGTGGAAACAGAGGCGCCAAAACAGAGTTAAAAATTCCAGTCTTCATCGAGATTCGAACCCGAGATCCCCGGTTCGATAGCCAAGCGCTTTTCCGCTCAGCCATCGCGCCTCCAGATCCAGATAACTATTACAAGTAAACCAATACAGGTGTATTAAATTCTTAGTATTGAACTTTAAATAAACTTCACTAGTCTTCTTTTTAAGCAAAACTTACTGAAACTTTTATTTATAAATATTGTTGTAACTCCAGTGGCGGAACGAAAGGGTTAATGTGTGTACTGATATACGTGACTCAGGCAAATGACACAGGTCAACGGCTGTCAATGGACAAGGGAAATTACTACGAGTACACGCAAATATGACCCGTGTTATGATTAAGTGATCGAAAGGCTTGGTGGATCCGAGACTTATTATCATCAACATTTGAGTGAAGGCTTGAGAAACTCAAATCCTCTCTTGCAAAAGCCCTGGACAGAAATCCTGCTGTTTTGCGTAGTGCATGCATGTCACCATACAGGTCGAGAATTTTGGGTTTCCCAGACCTGTCGAGACGGAGATCAGCAAGTCTGGGGCAGTCAAACAGAATATGAGGCACGGTTTCCTCTTCTTCCCCGCAGCGGGGGGCACCGTGAATCAAAATCATCATAGACGGCCTGAACACTGACCTGCAACGTCGCAACCTGTGGGCAGTGGAGACCAATAGCTCGTTGTCAAGTCACAGGTCTGTACGTCGTGGAAGCGAGCTGCTGGTCCAAACTGCCCACCGGATGTGACGTCGCAGGTCAGTGTTGAGGCCTTCTATAACGTGTGGTGTCGGGTCCAGCAAGGCTTTCGTTCCAAGCTCTAATGACGTTGGGGAATCGGACAGACGGTGTCACGAGTCGATACTGTGACTTCATTCGATCTGCTTCTAGAAGCCGTGGTTGTATTATAAATCTCCGTCAGGATGATTCAGCATGAACCAAAATAAATATTAGAAGCAATACCGAGCATTAAAGGAACAGAAATCATCACAGACGGACAGACTAAACAAAACAAAAAAGCGACCTTTCTTCTTCTCTAGCGCTATTAGAGCATGGGATGGGTTGCCTGAGCTAGCCAGGAAAACCAGTGACTAGGCAGAATTTAAGTCCTTGGTTAACATGCATGACTAAATGCATGACGCGTAGGACGTAATCATCTTCTTTTTTGAAGTAACGTCTGTATTATATAAGATAAGATAAGGGCTCTAACTTGAAGGATGCATTGTCTGATGTGATTTTAGCACTGACGTCTTTTCAAAATATTTTTTTTTCCCAGTTCTGCTCGTTAAATCGTTCATAAAATTCAATGAACTTGTTCCTTCTCCGGACAGTTGGATTTACAAGTCAGTTCGCTTGCATTGGAATTTGTTCAGATTTAGTATGGGAAGCGTGGTCGAGAGGCCAAGTGCGCTTGAACTTGGCTACCTAGAAGGGGTTGAGGTTCGACACCCGACTCGGGCAGAGTTGTGTTTACTGAGCGCCTAAAGGCAGCAGGGAAAACCAACTCCTAGAATACCCCCCTCCCCCCCCCCTCCACAGAAGAGATTGGACCAAAAGCGCTCTGAGCTATAAGCATGAAAGTAGCGCTATATAAAAGCTATAATAATATAATAATAATAATAATAATAACAGTGTAGGCGTGTCATAGACAGTGACCAAGAAAGCTATGGACAGTGAAAAAAACATGGGCCTCAGCTCTGAAAAAAAAAAGTGTGCCATGCGAAAAATGGCCAGCTCCTCTACCACCAAAGCGAAAGCCACCTTAAACTGCGATATTTGTGGAAGGGAGTGTCTCTTGAAATAGGTCTTCACAGTCACATGAAAACGTGTTCGATGCTAACATACATCTGTCATGGTCTGTGGGTGCTGCGAGAGTGTGTAGGTAGATGTGTGTGTGAGTGTAGATGTACACGCGTGTCACCATAGTTGTGTGTGTGTGTAGTTTTGTGTGTAAGTGTAAATGTGCATGTGTGTGGGACATTGTTTGAGTGAGAGTGTTATATTTAAAGAAATCTTTTTTTCATGTTTCTTGGCGTGGCTCCGTGAAATGTGATTCCAGTCAGGACATGCGCACTACAAGGCGGAAACTATTTTAATTAGTTGATTTTTCAAACATTAATTTTGTGTTAGATTTCGGATCTGATCACGTGAGCATGAAAAAGTGGGACTCGGGGAAAAAATCAACAAGCGCGGGAAAAGAAAAATCGGGAAATGAGGAAAGCATAAATAAACGAAACAAAATTTGTTTAAAAAAATTGGATCAGCCCTCGCTTTTCTCAAAGTTGTTTCTTCAAGATAAAAACTGTTAGAATAATTTGCCGAATTAATAGAAAATTTGACGCCCCCTTTCTATTATGTTTTTTTTTTTAAGTTCCCCTTTCAGACCTTGCAATCTACAAGGCAGATGATGTTAAGTTCATGTGTTTCTTTGGTCAACTGTTAACGAGCAGGGTGCCATGGGGCCAGCACAACGACCAACCGCCTTTACTTTCCCCAGCTAAAGTCAGGTACCCATTATGTCATCCCAAAGGATGATATAACCTCCTTTTGTCGGACGTGTGGTTATGCTAAGCGCGAATACATTAACAAGTGCTATAAGAAAATGAAACACATGGTCAGACATAGAGAAGTGAGAGAGAGAGAGAGAGAGAGAGAGAGAGAGAAATAAACTGTGCATAGAAAACAAATAGAAACACAAATACGATATTCACATAGATAAAAAAGAGAAAGAGAATGAGGTCAATCAGAGAAAAGAAATGGGCACGAGACAGAAAAACGATGCCGGATTATTTCATCCTGGATGTTCGTGAGTCTTCCTCCACATGTCCTCCCCCATGTCCTCCTCATGTCCTCCCCATGCCAGCAGTGTTCACACTTCAGCGGCACTTCATTACCAACGTTCCAGAACTAAACACATTACCAGATGATGTCTTTCAACAAAGAGAAAAAAACAAAACAGATTTCTAATTTGATACAAACTGTATTCTACATGTAGATGTTGCTTTTTTTTTTCCTCCTGGGAACAAGTTTGGAATGGAACATGGAGATACAAATATAAATCAACATGACAATTTATGCTCAAAAACATCTACGATTTATTCACAACCTTTTTTGTATCTATATTTGTTTCATTAACAGGACGAAGTGTTTCAATCAATTATACAGTCCATACTGTCAGAAAATTCTCTCAGAACAAAAACATATTTTTAAAAAAGCCCACAAAAGAGGCACATAGAGCCCAAAAAAAGAGGTAAAGAAAAGAGGCCCAAGGATTCCTATGATGATAAAGCTAAAACTGAATAGCGCAAATTCTGAGGTTTCCTTTAAAAAAAAACAAACTATTTTAGTAAATTTGCGCTATAAAATTCCTATTCATTTGATTACATAGATTTTTCTGTTTAAATGTGCATTGTACAATTTATGTTTAAATATTTAACATTTCAACATTTACAAAAACTTCAATTCACGGAAGAAATTAAATCACCATTTTACAACAGATGAAAACTGGACTGTATCACGGCGTGGGGGGTGGCAAGTTTTCTCCACAAAGAGGTCGGCCAAAGGCGACTTCCACAGCCCATTCCAGGTTGTCGCTCCTGGATTTTAGGTCTTCTAAGAAAGAAAGTACAATTAGAGAAAAAATTAGGCAATATGAAGAAATAAGGCGATCGAATGAAACCAAAAGAAAAACGTAAAAAAGAAGATTAAATGACCAGGAAGACATGAAATAGATATGGGACACAATGAGGGCAGCCATAGTGAAACTTAAGAGTGCAGTATTACTTGTAAATACGAAGTTCCAGCTGTTACTACATACTGTTATAACCCTATTCGCGAAGGGTTAACTGTGTGGGATCATCTGACATATGTGACTTAGGCCAGTAATACAGTTTAGCGTGCTATATTGAAAGGCAAGGGACAGTACTGGCATGAACTTTGCTCGTGAATAGCGCCCGTGTTATGGTCATCTGATCATAAGCCTGCATGGACTAGAGACACAGTGTGTAGGAAAGCGGCAGTTCAAGACCGGAGAGCGTTGAGACCGGGACTGTTAGTCAGCCATGAAGTCGGTCCTCCATTGAAACGTACGAGTCCAGGAAGAGACAGTAGAGTTAATGAGTTTAGTACAGTGATATACAGTCTGACGTTGTAGTAGTTGATTGTGTTGCCAATTGTGTCGTATTGGCTGTTTTATTTGACCCTTATTAAAGTACCAGATTATTTGGAGCTCTCGTTGTCAGGTTCTTGATGTGCTGATGTGCTGTGTTGTGTTTAGAAGTGTTTACAGAAGGCCTGATTAGTAGAGAACGTAACAATAGTTTGGCACATCTATCGCAGACATTGTCCCCAGGATGTCGATTTAGTTTGTCTTTTCGCCGTCTACGTCTGTCCTAAGCAGTATGATTTTCTTTGGCTTCAAATGTGTACCCCGCGGACCTTGTAAATGATTTCCATCAGTCGCATTCTGAAGCCGCCTCTGCACCAAGGTGCTCTCTTCTGTGTCAGTTAAAACAAAGTGTTGCCTAAGTTGGTCTCTAAAGCGTTTTCGTTGGGCACATCGGCGGACGTTGGGCACATCGGCGGACGTTGGGCACATCGGCGGACGTTGGACACATCGGCGGACGTTGGGCTCATCGGCGGACGTTGGACACATCGGCGGACGTTGGACACATCGGCGGACGTTGGACACATCGGCGGACGTCGGACACATCGGCGGACGTTGGACACATCGGCGGACGTTGGGCACATCGGCGGACGTTGGACACATCGGCGGACGTTGGGCTCATCGGCGGACGTTGGACACATCGGCGTACGTTGGGCACATCGGCGGACGTTGGGCACATCGGCGGACGTTGGACACATCGGCGGACGTTGGACACATCGGCGGAACAGAAAGGATTTTCCATCTATACACAGAGGACAAAAAAGATTTAACGGTTTTTCTACCAAACTGCAAAATACTTTAGTGTATGGAAGGAAAGACCCCGCACTCTTTTTCTACTCAGTACATGGGCTGCAGCGGTGGCTGAGTGGTTAAGAACCTGGGTTCGATTCTCGGTGAAGACTGGGGTTTTGAATTTTGGGATTTTTATGGCGCCCCTGAGCCCACTCAACTCTATTGGTTACCTGACTTTAGTTGGAAAAGTAAAAGAGGTTGGTCGTTGTGCTGGCCACACGACACCCTGCTCGTTAACCGTCGGCCACAGAAACCGATGACCTTAACATCGTCTGTATGGTCTGAAAGTGGAACTTTTCTTTAAACAATAAACAAGGCAATGATTACCGTCAACTACTCTATAGCGATGTATCATAAATCAAATTGATGTAACATTATTTAGTGCCTGTGTTTCAAGAAACCAGGTAGTCGTGATATGACATCAATAATTCCTTAGGAAAAAACCTTATACCATAGTCATAAAAAATTCTCATATTGACTCTTCGATTTTGAGGCTAGAAATTGTATATGCCAGATATGTGCCTGCTTCTAGAACAGTCGCATCAATTTCAATTTTAAATAAATCAACAACCTTAAGTTCGATTTTTACATTCGTACCCGTTATATCAACCTTACGTTTGAGAAAAAAACTTCACAAAAACTGAGTCCTTTTAATGAGCATTTTAGAACCGCGATAAAAATGTATTGGGTTGATGCCACTGACCTGACGTTGTGCTTAACTTAGCCCAAATATTTTCCCCGGCCAAGTATTGTTTGTTTTTAATTACTTGTGACGGTGCGGATGACCGTGTGGCAGTGTGGATGACCGTGTGGCAGTGTGGATGACCGCAGAACGTGTCAATTTGAATTTCTGACCTAACAAGCTTCTGATCCAGAGCTCATCTAATTGAACGCCTGAAACAGAGCCACCGCCAATTATTTCCTTCTATTAAAGAGAGAAAAACAATTCAAAGCTTGAAACGAGGCTTCCGATAGCCTCGTTTTAAATTACAATATTTAATTTAATAAAGGTTTTGTCACAGATGTTTCCTTTTGATAAACTTTAAAGAAAATGTTATTCAAGTTGTGAAGGGGAGACAATATACTTGTCACATTGTATTAAAGTTAGCGATGAAATGGTACCGTATAAAAAAAAGGTGGGGGGGGGGGGGGGAGGCGAGACGGTGAAGAAGATTATTTTAATTATCAGCAAGGTTCGTCAACTCTGGGCAAGGTACATCTTTATTTTGTAGAAGTTCAGTTGATGTACTATTGTCAGGACTAGTATAGAACTTATATTAAGGTTCTTTAACTTATATCCTATAGAAGTGACAGTAAGTCAAAGCTATACTCCATATCATACATTTCATGTGTCAATCTAGTCATACTCATACCTGTTAATCAGTGTGTTAAACTCAGACAAGTCTTTGGATTTCATGGCTGATTAAGGGAATCCATTCCATTCTCCAATGGCACTAGGGAAGAAGGAACCATTAAAGGGATCCATTCCATTCTCCAATGGCACTAGGGAAGAAGGAACCATTAAGGGAATCCATTCCATTCTCCAATGGCACTAGGGAAGAAGGAACTTGTTCTAGTGTATGGAATAAGAAATGTGATTCTATCTTTGTGTCTTTCTGATTATTTCATTACTTGTTGTTGTTTTTATTTGTAAATTATACTTTAGTGTTTTATGTATTATAGCTACTATACCTTTTATTCTTCTGCCCTGAAGTGTCTCTACGCTTAAGTGATTTTATTAATGGTGTTACTCTAATCAAATTTAAATATTTTTTTGTTATAAGGTTTGTTTTAATTACGATGGTTCATAGGAAGTGGTCTTCCATTCCGAGAACCGCATTAATTATTAGCTTTTCTTATAGTTTGGGAACTAAGCTAAATTGTTAAAATTTCAACTAAAACAAAGTTAAAACTAAAATAAAGTAGTTTAACTAAAAGTTGATTACGAATTTTTTAAATATTGAAGAAACTGAATTCCCTAGTTACTAAGCGTTTCCATCTTGTCTGAATTGTTTTTTGGGGCTAAACATTTGCAAACTATCAGACATTAGTGTTGATAACTGACCGCAAAAAAAAGCAAAAAAAAAAAAAAAAAAACTTAAAAGTCTTTTTGATGCATTAATAATTTTATTCTTTTTTTAGACACATATTTAGAGTGGAGAAAATGGCACTGCTGGAAAAATATTTGTTTTTTTTTTTTGTTTTTTTTTTTTGGGGGGGGGGGGGAGGGGGGGGGGAGGGGGTGTCGTCACAAGCACAAGTCACTGAATGACAAAATAAACAGTATCAATAGGTCCCTCGCCAGTCACTGGTTCCAAGACATTATTCTATTTATATCTCTACGTTATTGCTCACCTGTCTTCATATCTCTCTCCTTCTTTTCTCTCTTGACTGAATTTAAAAACTCTCACCGGATTCTAGGAATCAAAATAATAAAGAAAGAGATGACAACAGCGAGTAAAGTTGAGGAGGACAAGCTTCACTACACCAGGGACGTAGTAGAACTCGGTTATAAGGGCACAATGAGATTGTCTGGCTATAACTTGGTGACTTAATAAGGTAGCACAGACTTATCTTCATAAAACAACACTTTCAGCTATTCGCGCGTCATCTTCAACTCATTTCTTCCACCACAATCACCTCCATCGTCACATCACCACACCTCCGACCTCCTTGACCAAGCGACATTCTACCACAATAGACAGCTCATCTTCGCTGCGTGCTTGTCAAGGGAAACAACTCCAGTCATCAACAGTAGGAGTCCAAACCATCCCCCCCCCCCCACACCACCACCCCCAAACAAAAAGTGAGCTCCCTTGGGTTCTGAGTCTGGTGTAATGACTAACTCTTGATGGACCAGACATTTCACGCTCTCCTGGAACTCATTACGGAAGAACTTAGAGGAAGATGTAGCGCGAGCTTCAAATAGACGCACACAAATTCACAAAATAGTTCTTGGTCAAGGGAAAAAAAAATCACAAACACTATTACAGAGTAAAGCAGAGTAGTCCCACCTTCCCTTGTTGTAGTCACTTCTCACCAAATACGTAACACAACAGTGAGTGCATGAATATATATATATATATATATATATATATATAGAGAGAGAGAGAGAGAGAGACAGACAGACAGACAGACAGACAGAGAGAGAGAGAGAGAGACACTGACAGAGAGAGAGACAGACAGATATATATAGAGAGAGACAGATGGAGAGAGAGAAGAGAGGAAAGAGAGAATAAAACTAGAAAGAAAGAAAGATAGATAGATAGATAGATAGATAGATAGATAGATAGATAGATAGATAGATCGATAGATAGATAGATAGATAGATAGATAGATAGATAGATAGATAGATAGATAGATAGATAGATAGATAGATGATAGATAGAAACTTAGATAGTTAGATAGATAGATCGATCGATCGATCGATCGATAGATAGATAGATAGATAGATAGATAGATAGATAGATAGATAGATAGATAGATAGATAGATAGATAGATAGATAGATAGATAGATAGATAGATAGAAAAGACAAAGACGGAGAGAGAGAGAGAGAGAACAAGCACTGACAAATCTCACAGATTCACTTTGATACTAACAGACTTAAAAAGAAAACTCTAAAGTACATTTTGAGAAAGTTGTAGCCCTTGTTCTCTTGGTCTTCTTATGTTTGGGATGAAAGAGAAATACAGGCAGTTCTATGTAGCTAAAGTCATTTCATTTACCAATGCTAGTCCATGGCCTACTACCTTTTTTTTACCTTTACCTATCCCTTAGTCTGTTGGACCGTTGGGGCACCAGGCAAGATTTGTCGACCGTCTTTCTCCATTCCTCCCTTTTTTTGCCTTGTTTAGAACCTCTCTCAATGGCAGGCCCGTCCATTCTTTAATGTTGTCCTCCCATCGCTTTTTCTGTCTGCCTCTTCTTCTTTCCCCTGGCACTGTTCCCTGAAGGAAGGTCTTTGCGAGCCCCGTAGATCTTGTAATGTGGCCAAAGGTTTTAAGCTTTCGTCTTTTTACAATAGTTAGCAGGTCGTCATGGGCTCCGATCGCTACAGTAACCCTGTCTCTGATTTCTTGGTTTGTGATGCGGTCTTTGAATGTGATGCCTAGGATCCTTCTGTAGCATCTCAATTCCATTGCTAGGATCCTCCTCTCTAGCTCTGCATTCAACGTCCACGACTCGCAAGCATATAAAAATGTGGCCATGACCAGAGAGCGCATCAGTCTGATTTTGGTGCCGAGGGCTAAGCCTACTACAGTCCACTACAAATCATCTCAAAGAAATGATATGAATGCCTGGGCATAATCATGTATAGCTGCAAGGCAGCAGAGGTTTGAATTCAGAGTTTTCCTTCTTCTAGGTGAGTAGCCAGCCATCTGACTCCTCCTGACCGAAGCTTACTGGTTTGGGCGCCAATTAATTGCCTTCGCATCTTCTGTTAGTAAAAACAGTTCCGCCGGACTCAATATCTGAGCCACAAGTGAATGTCAGGAGTTGGACTGGTTTTCAGAGGCTATTTGAGACGCATGCCATTGGAAGCATTTTATAGGTAGTGGAGAGCTGTTAGTTCCATTACCACTTCCTGCAATAACCATATGGAACCACGAACAATAGTAAACAGTAGGCTCAGTCCAGATAAGCACGTCACATTGGTCACATTATAAGTAAGTATAAGTAACTCTTAACAACATGGACGTGTAAAGTGCCTTTAATAATTGGCTTTTATTTTTAAATGAGGATTAATGTAGAGAAGAGAAGTCTGTGGGATACAATTGTATATGCACTGATGAATGGAATATTTAGCTACATGTATTCCATCACCGAGTAATGTCTTCTGTCAATAAAGTTCAGCATGGGTGTAACAATGCACTATAATATATTGTTGTAAACCTGGTGGTGACACAGATGGGGGTAGTGCTGTGTGTTTTTAGCCTACCCAAATCGCCACAGTCCAGCGCAGGACGAGCGGTCAACCGTGACCAGTGACAGTACACTCAAGTTCGGCAATGACCTGTGTGTAAATATTACGCACGCAAGTCACGGCGATTGTGATCATTCTGAGTGGTCAAGAACATTCCATCCGGTTCTAGAAGGCCAGTAGAGACACTATATAATAGCGAGTGTGTCAGAATCACTTCACTTCACGTTACCTCGAAATGTGACCACTTCACGTTACCTCGAAATGTGACCAGTACGAGGCGAGAACCAGCTCGGTGTGTGAAGTCAGGCGGAGCAAGACTAAGTTTGTGTAAAGACAGTGTTAATGTTGTTGCCAATTGCGATGTATTTGAAATTAAACTGTTACTGATACTTTGGAGCCCTGAGTTGTGAGGTTCTTTAAGTTCGTTGTGTCGTGTGGTGCAGTTTGAAGAGAGCCTGGATAGTAAGAGAGACGTAACAATATTAAGGGTGTCGCATTAAGTCCGGATGTAGCTTCCAACGTACAAAACAAATGCCCTTAACAATTTTTGTTCATTTCAATATTTATTTAATTACTTCATCATTTTTACACTCAAATCAAAACACGTAACACATCGATGAAAGTCAAACTAAAGGCAGAAAAGACAACAAGGGGAAATAAATCACAGTTAAGAAACCAAGTAGATTTTCGTAATTATAAACAGTTATAGCCCTTGCATGTTGTTCTTATTGAAAAGTAAAACAAACAAGCGAAAAGAAAAAAAAAAGGAAAGAACCGCTAATTACTGTCATTTATTTGATGAACTAATTGGTTGTTTTAGGATTGATTCGTGTAATGAAATTGACGATGAAATAATTATGCAAAATTTCAACCTGATCCGAGAATGGGATTTCGGAGAAAACAAACGTGTCAAAGCGAAATAAGGGGATGGAATCTATTAAGGCTATACATCCACATCTCTCATCAAGTAGCTTTTACTCCCTCTTCATTGATGCATCTAAAACAATCATTAATCACCAATAATTAATTAAATATTTTTAATTTTTTTTTTATTGGTTCGTGTCTTGTCATGTACATTGAATAATTGTTTCAGTTTCAACTTGATCCGAGAATGGGGGGAATGGGAGGGGAAAAAAACATGTTCAAACTTTTTACCAGACAGCTTTGTAAAAATGTCAGTATTTGTCAGATTTCGAAGAGCTTTTAAATAATCTCTGCACACACGCACAGACACACACAACTACTCATGATTATCAAAAACATTTTTTTTAATATTTAAGAGCTATTCAAAAGGCATACATAAGGATTGCACACCCATATATCTACTAGCCCGTAAGGAAAGTGAGACAGCCCTGAGATTTATCAAACATAGCTGTGGAGCATTCCTGACGACCTGAACAAGAGCAGACGTCATGGCGGCCATTGTTCTCCGATGACGTAATGAATCAAACAAAAAGAACAAGACACGACATAGATGACATAGATCTAAATTAAATTCATGTATTACAAACAGGTGAACGTTACATTGTCTGCCCCTCGGACTGTAAGGTCTGAAAGGGGAAACCTTATATATATAATAATAAGTCTACAGGAGACGGTGAATTCGGAATTCCGAAATGTAGTTTAATTTTACCCGGCATATGGAAACACTAATCGACCTATCATGTTTAAATTAAAACATGCCAGATTTTTTAGGTTCTGTAAAGTTACACTCTCAAATACCACATTTCCCTGACGCAATTTTACGAAGGTTACATTTGATATACAGTGGAATCTGGTTAATCGGACCAGCCGCTTTTTTCGAACCCGATCCTAAGGAACCGAAAACAAATCTTATTATACGGTCAAATCCGGTTAATTGGACCAGCCGGATATTAGGACTAAAATCTTCACGCCTCGATGTGGTGCTATTAACCGGATTCAACTGAACTTGCTCGGCGGCGTTCTTTTATAGCAGCAGTCATCATCTTAAACTGCGCTTTGTACAAAGGTTATAGCAATTCACACTGTCTGTCTGTCTGTCTGTCTGTCTGTCTGTCTGGTAAAATCATTGAGCTTGTTGTTTTTTTTCTCTTATTTTCCATTATCTGATCAAGTTAAACTTTGTACATTCATTGAACCTGACAAGACATGAATCAATAAAACAATTAATTATTTAATTAATTGTTGGTGATTATTACATTATATGATTTTGAAATAAGGGGAATATATGCTACTTAATAGTACTTAATGATATATATATATATATATATATATATATATATATATATATATATATATATATATATATATATATATATATATATATATGTATATATATATATATATATATATATAAATATATATGTATATGTATATATATATATATATATATATATATATATATATATATATATATATATATATTTAAATATGGGATTAGTCTCCTTATTGAATGCAGAAGTTTTTTTTCCCACTTCCTATTCTGGGATCAAGTTAAAATTTTGCATAATTATTCATAGTTAATAAAGATACACGAATCAATCAAAAAGTTAACCAGTTATTTAATCATTTAGTACTAAGTTTTTTATTTTAATATTTAACAGAAAGGGAGACAAACCCCTTTAATTTTCAGATAAATGGCAATAATTAGCGGTTATTTCCCCTTAGATAAGATTTGGTATTCTTCTTTTCTATTGCTTGTAAGGTTACCTCCTCATAAAGGACAGTCGATTACAGAAGAAAAAAAATAGACTGTATGTAAGAAGTTGGGACACTAAAGTACGAGTTTACTATAGTAGATTATAGAGGTAAGGAAGAGCAGAGTCAAACACTGATAGAAGAGATGCCTGCTGTCTCCTGAGACAGTTCCCGAGCCACAGTACTCCACCCACGGGAAAGAGTACGAGTAGTGGCCTAGCCCCTGAGCCACGTTACTCATGTCGTAGACCATTCTGGACACGGGGAACTGTTCTCCGCCGCAGGACCGGCCGGTAGAGTCGTCCTCGGACTGCGAGAGCACCATGACCCCTCCGATGTGATTGTCCAGCAGGTAGTTGACCTTCTGTTGGATACTCTTGACGTCTTCGTAGCTGACCCAGACTTGACCGCGGTACCTGGAATGTGTAATCGATGCTTGAATCCACTGATGCCGGAAGTATAAGAATGTTTATAAATTAAAACTATAATAATAATAATAATAATAATAATAAGGGTGAACTTGGGTGGTTCAGACTGTCAGATGGAAACAAGCTTCCGTAGGCCCGGCCCGGAGTTTCTGGAGTCTTTTCTTTTAAATTATTCTATTTGACCAATGTCAAAGTATGGTTGTGGTGGTGGTTTTTTTTTATTATTATTTTGTTATTGTTATTTTTTATTGTTATTTTTTTTATTTCTTTTTACATTTGTTATAGCTTACGTAGTACTACAATGAAATTGGGTGGTTGATGCGTCCTCGTATTTTCGAAAGTTAAATATGATAATTCGATATTAATTGTATGCTGAAGATCCATTTCGTCCAATAGGCAGTGAAAAAAGGAAATAGATTCTTAAATTGGAAAAATTGTTGCTTATTTTAAACTCCCATGGCTATTTATAGTTCAATAGAAAGCATTATGCTGTTTCTCGAAATATAAACAAGATGTTTCTTTTTTTACTTCTACAATTAAAACAACCTGGACACTTATTTCTATGTTTCGTTTGGCCAGTAGAAATTTTACAGTATTCTTTGGGGGGGGGGGGGGGGGGGTTCTTTGTAAACTGACGCCTCTACGTAAATTACGATCTTACCAGTAAGGTGTACTGTCTTCTGGAGATGCCGTCATTTTTACACCAGAATCAATTTTACACATGTCCGAGAAATAGACTTGCCTGAAATATAATACAAGACGTCACTAAAGAAGGAAAGATACGAACATGAATCAAAGTTTTTCACTACAGTGTATAGACTTAGATGAGAAGATCAGTCATAGAATGGAAATACATATATGAAGGTCAGTGCTGTAACAATGAATGGTGTCTACGTACGACAGAAAAATTGTTCGTGAAGACAGGTGTGGCGAGGTGTGGTGGGGCTGGGCCAGAGCATGTGAGCGTAGATTACTGGGCAGTAATTATATACATACATATATTGTCTTCGATTCTGAAGATTAATGAGGAATGCAGTATTTTCCTTGGCTACGCAGCCCCAGCTGTGACCTACATATTTCGCCACATACAGGGCAAGCATAACCACTGTCCGCCGGTGGTCGATTAAGATTTTCTTTTCGCCGTTTGCGTCTGTCCTCGGCAGCGGATTATATGCGGGGATAATTATATGCTTGAAAATGCTACAGATCAGAAAGAATTTTTATTCGACAACTGTATGGTCTAAATGTTAGTTCGCTTAGCACAGCGTTGTCACTAGGCAGGGCCGGTCCTAGCAATTGCGGGGCCCTATACGAAACTAATTTCGCGGGGCCTAGTCTGTGTGGGAATAAGATTTTGTATAAGAAAAAATAATTCGACTTTACTAAGTTAAAAATTGCGATATGTACTTTACGAACCTTGTAACCAATGGCATATGTATATGCCAGTGACTATAAAAGTAAATAAAGTATTGGAACTTCCGATTAAGGTTTAAATTCGCCCGATTATTTCATGAAAGGTGACAATGCCTTTTTTCCTTTTATCACACAGAGGATTGGCGTTTTCCGCAATTAATGACACCAACAAATGACACTTTTGTCTATTTTTCTGGAGATTTTAATAAATACAAGAGATTTCCATAAGTTTTCCGAATATATTTTGCAATTTAATAATTAAACCCTGAATTAGCGCGGGGCCTATGAAAGCGCGGGGCCCACTGCGACCACTAAGACCGACCCTGTCACTAGATGGAGCTATCGGAGTTTCACTGACTCGTGCCCTGAGCATTACTATCTCCAATTTCGTTCCATTTCATTTACCATGTTCCCTATTTTTAAAATTGGTCCCTAGTGCTGACTTCATAATATGTGTAATATGTAGGTTATGCAGTAGCCCTGGAAAGAAATACAAGTTTATCACAACTCTTAGAATCTTTATTATCATGATCAATGCGTAATCATTGACCTCCGGAATAAGGCAAAAGAATGAGACTAAACCATCCGGAGGATAGAAAAATAAAACAAGTCAAAGAAAGACAAAACCAGACATCGTCCTTAAAAGCTTGCATACCGTAACAATAGTCACCAGTCACAGATACCATGCCATCGGTCTCAATAACAAAATGTATACCTATAGCAACAAACGCCGCCCCATTCTCCCTGTAACCACACCAGGGCCGTCTCTGAAGAGGAATAAAAGGGGGAGGAGTCAGTAAACACACGGAAAACTCTACATTATAGGTGGCGCATATAGATTACATTACCTTAGCATGGAACATTCGACAAGAAAATGAAATAGACACTGTGCAACATATACAGCCTAGGTTCATTCATTAGAGGAGATCTCCAGAATCAATTCTACATTCGTTCCTCTCATAAGGAAAATGTTACAGCGTGAGAAGGGTACAGAAGAAAATACAGTTTGTGAAGATACAGTGTGGGGACGAAAACAGTGTGGGGACGAAAACAGTGTGGGGACGAAAACAATGTGGGGACGAAAACAGTGTGGGGACGAAAACAGTGTGGGGACGAATGCTCTGTGGGGAAGATTACAGTGTGGGGACGAAAACAGTGTGGGGACGAAAACAGTGTGGGAACGAATGCTCTGTGGGGAAGATTACAGTGTGGGGACGAAAACAGTGTGGGGACGAAAACAGTGAGGGGACGAATGCTCTGTGGGGAAGATTACAGTCTGGGGACGAAAACAGTGTGGGGACGAAAACAGTGTGGGGACGAATGCTCTGTGGGGAAGATTACAGTGTGGGGACGAAAACAATGTGGGGACGAAAACAGTGTGGGGACGAAAACAGTGTGGGGACGAATGCTCTGTGGGGAAGATTACAGTGTGGGGACGAAAACAGTGTGGGGACGAATGCTCTGTGGGGAAGATTACAGTGTGGGGACGAAAACAATGTGGGGACGAAAACAGTGTGGGGACGAAAACAGTGTGGGGACGAATGCTCTGTGGGGAAGATTACAGTGTGGGGACGAAAACAGTGTGGGGACGAAAACAGTGTGGGGACGAATGCTCTGTGGGGAAGATTACAGTGTGGGGACGAAAACAGTGTGGGGACGAAAACAGTGAGGGGACGAAAACAGTGTGAGGACGAATGCTTTGTGGGGAAGATTACTGTGTGGGGACGAATACAGTGTTGGGAAGATTACAGTTTGGGGACGAATATAGTGTTTGGAAGATTACAGTGTGGGGACGAATACAGTGTTTTGAAGATTACAGTGTGGGGACGAATACAGTGTGGGGACGAAAACAGTGAGGGGACGAAAACAGTGTGAGGACGAATGCTTTGTGGGGAAGATTACTGTGTGGGGACGAATACAGTGTTTTGAAGATTACAGTGTGGGGACGAATACAGTGTTGGGAAGATTACAGTGTGGGGACGAATACAGTGTTTTGAAGATTACAGTGTGGGGACGAATACAGTGTTTTGAAGATTACAGTGTGGGGACGAATACAGTGTTTTGAAGATTACAGTGTGGGGACGAATACAGTGTTGGGAAGATTACAGTTTGGGACGAATACAGTGTTTGGAAGAATACATTGTGGGGAAGGATACAATCAACTCCTACCCAGATTTATGATATAACTCTTCAGGTCCCAGTGTAGAAGCGTTGATGCCATGATGGTCCTCACTTACCAGGCTGTAGCTGTGACCTATCTGGCCATACAGGGAAAGACATTTAACAAGTTTATGATTTATATCTATGTCATGTTATGGACAAGCAACAAGTATAAAATAAAATATTAAGTGTTACTGGTTAACCTTAAAAGGCATCACTGATCCAAGTTAATGAGTTTTAGTTTATAGATTTTATTTTGGTCATTCTTATATCTTTACGTATTAAATTTACGTATTAATACACGATAGTTCTCCCACATCCATTCTTGCATCAAGTTGAAACTTTACATAATTATTCATTAATCCTAACGAATCATGAATCAATTTTAAAAAATAACCAAATAGTCAATAAATTATAGGTTAGGTAATTAATATGGATCGATATTGATTAATTTAATTAATTAAATCTTATTGCATCGATAGATATGGATATAGGCCTAAATGTACAGTTGTTTCCTTACATAAACTTTTTTTTAAATAACTATTTTTATATTTAGCTTATTAATAACGTATCCTCCTCATAAATAAAGGGAGAGTATTGGTTAAAACAGAACTAACTAGAGTTATCCCTGCATTGATCTTAGACTTGTCCACGCCGTGGGTTACCAACGCATTGAGTGAGTCGTGCAGATTGACCTCAGCACTTGATGCTGTAGCGCGCTTGGACATTTTTGGGACGCTCCTTTCCGTGGTACCAGAGGAGACAGAGCTGTAGACCTGGCTTAAATCTGAGACAAGATTATTTATATACGTCCAGTCGTCAGTTTGTTGTTTGTCCATAATCTTGTTTTCCGCGGTAGTATCGGCAATCTGGGAAGTCGCCGCCTTTGAGTCAGACGATGAATTGAAGCGCAAGGCAATGTTATCGTTCTGATGGTAGATCCCATGTGTGTCTTCTGTAGCTTGAGTTGTGCTGGGCTTCTTGGCAGAGCCTGCGTCCTCCGGGAATGTTTTCACTTTTTTACCATACAGTGGGCTCACCAACTGTGTACGACCGGCACCGTCTTCAACATCATTGAAGGCCAGTAACGTCACCTGGTCTACTAGCTTGTTCAACGTCGCAACCTGTGTCCAAAGTGAAACATAAAAAAAATGAGATAAATGGATATAATACGTATTGTCACAGAACCCATCAAGAGCAATAGGGAATAGCTTACTAATATAATAGTAAGATAGGACAGTGGCGTCCCTAGGGGGTGCGGGGGGTGCGGGGGGTGCGGTCCGCAATGGGTGACACCCATGGGGGGAGGGGGGACACCCGATTGGAAAAAAATGAATATTGGCAAAAATTAGAAAATAAAAGGCCGAATGGAAAAAAAATGAATATCGGCTAAATCTAGCAGATTCAAAAATAACCAAATCTCAAGATATATGCCCAAATATGTCTAGGCCTATCTACTGTACTAATCTAGATTTATATATATATATATCTTTTATTTAAGGCCTTATTGTGTATATTTTTTCTTTTGTAAAAATGTCCAAAAAGTTACATGATAACAAGGGTCACGCAAAGGCAGTTTTTTTCTTTTAAGAACACACATTGTTTGTATTTGCATTGTAGTTATTTTATATTTTAGTATTAGTAAGTCGAAAGAGATTTATTACCTTTATTTATTAATTAAAGTATTTAATTATGTGACGTCGTTTTATCGTCAAAGTAGAACAGTTCTACCTTAGCAGCAAGATCGATTCAAAAGGTTCTTCTAAAGAAAACATATTAATGCCTCTTCAACCACGTGATTCTAGAGTCTAACCCGTTTTTACGGCAGTACTAACCAAGTTCTATCGACTAACATACCATCGTAATATTGGCGTTTTTTTTTTGCGTGAACAGAACAGGCCCGCCACAAGACGCCTTTCTAAAGATGAGGATGACAACAAGCCCATTACAAACTCGCATGAACTACTGCAGCTTTCCTCAAGCGGTGATTCGGGGGGGGGGGGGGGGGGGCACCCCTTGGGAATGGGGCAGACGTTCTCTCATGAGGGCGTGACGCGCTGACCAATGGGGAGAGGGTGAAGCATTTCAAATTATTTTACAGGGGTATAATTAAAAAGTTGTCTGTTCATTGTAGTTATCAAAAAAAAAAAAAGACTTGGATTTTTAATTTCGGGATTTTTTTGGGCGCCTTTGAGTCCACCCGGCTCTAATGGGTACCTGACACCAGTTGGGGAAAGGTGTAAGTAGTTGGTCGTTGTGCTGGTCACATGACACACTCGTTAACTGTGGGCAACAGAAAGAGGTGACCTTTCAACCATCTGTTCTATAGATCGCAAGGTCTGAAAAGGGAACTTTACATAGACCAAAGGTTTTGAAACTGGCTGCCTGGTCGTGCGGTTTGTACGTTGGACTGTCATTCAGATTTATCGATGGTCCCGGGTTCAAACCCTGCCCGCTCCCATCCCCCGTCGTCCTGCGGGAGGTTTGGACTAGGCAGTAATTATCTTCAACTCTGAAGGGACATCCGAAACATATAAAACATTTTACAAACAACAAACATTTACAACAACTCACCCCCCATTGAAACCATAGCAACAATATCCATCATTACAATCAAGAAGAGGAACATTTTGGACCAACTAATTTAACACTTCAAAAATTAGCCTAGTTTTTAACCTCTCGTTTATGTAAGTGTGACGATCACGCTTGCCGGGGATTATATTATCAAACTTGATAACTCAATGAAGTGAAGAAAGAAACATCTCTCTGTATCTCTGTATTTTCTTACAACATCTTTAATAATACTTCTTCACCTTTCACATAAAATTAACTTCTCAATTCAATAACAACTTGACTTGATACTTCATAAATAAAACTTAAAAATACATGAAACTTCACTTAGTATAACTTCAACTTCAACGAATAAAACTTTAACTAATGGACCCGCTAATATCACTTATAACTCTATCAAACCATTACTAATCGAGGACTAAGCGAGGACCCCGTCTAACTGACTTTCCCTTAATTTATACCTTTCTTAATCGTACTTTCCAAAATCATGGAAACTTCTCCCCTAATTATTTTAGTAACTTTGACCTTCTAGAAGCTGACGTGTGCTATTTTTTTCCCTTAATCTCTTTCTTTGATTGGATACCTAAAATTAACTTGTTTACGCTGGACACTTGCACTGGTTTGACCTCGAGCTTCTAGAAACTGGTCGAAATAGGTCACAGACTCGACTCGTAAGCTACGTTCTCTGAGCGGGTACGGTAATTGCTAAAGACGCTACGTAAATGAAATCGTGATAGCTTTTATTGTACCTCTTCGAAATCATCATATATAGTGATGTCTCCAAACAGAGTCACCCCAAGAAGTAGTTTCGGAAGATTCATCAAAGTCTTCTCTTCGGAGAAACTCGTTCTCAGATGTTGCACGATTCGCACCAACGAGCCCAGCCTTGGAGGTCTCCTCCATTTGATGTTAATCCCGTCGAAACCCCAGATTCGTGTCTGGCGCACGCAGGACTGGACGAACGACTTGAGCTTCGAGGAACCGTCCGCGAGGTCGCTGAATGAGATGTTGATGGACTCTGTGATGGTCAGGAAGGTTCTTAGCCGAGAGTGGGTCATTTTGAAGTCGTTGATGGCGACGTAACTGGGGATGTACAAGTTGCCGTCAAACGGGAAAATGTCCAGCTCTGAGACAGCCTGGATGCCAAACGTCTGATCGTTGATAACAGCATGTTCGTAGTAAAGATCTGAAGTGGACAGAAGTGTAAGTCAAATAGGTTGGTCACGAATGTTTAAGTTAAACCCAGATTTTAAGATAGAACGAGAAAAGTGTCTTGGTTTAAACCCAAGAATCACAGTGTAAATGTACTTTGCCTTATGTTAAGAACGTCTAACTAAATCTTTGAAACAGAGTTTTCCTCTCTGGGTTTTTGACAATTAGATCTTGTTTTAATTTCTGATTAGGGTATTCTAGAAAGCAGAATTTTTGAGACATTGAAATTTTACTTTTGCGTCCCCTTACCCATGCAGATGTATTTTGAGCTTCAAAAACTCATTCTACAACTGCATTATTTCTCTTATTTAGACGACTTTAATCGGAATGAAATTCATTCATGTCTTATTAGGTACAGTGAGAAAATTGAGTAAAGTTTCAGCTTAATCTGAGAATGGGAAATTTGAACTGCCTACCAGTGCAGAGAGATGCTGACATGTTCTGGATAAGAAAAGTGTACGGTTCTTCTCTATGAGGCGAGGATGAGTTGAAGCTGCACACAACTCTTATTAGTGCTAACTTCTTGGACTGGTCGTTTGGTACACTGCCAATAAATCGAGTTATGATAAAATAAGATAAGATAAGATTATATTTATTGGTCCGAAAAAAGGAAATTCAGTTTGACTACAACTGACCACCTCAGCGTAACTACTGTAAAAATAACAATATAGATGCAAACACGAAAAATATTCACACACGAAATACATACACACTCACAACCAGCGCTTTATGATTCAACTTATATGATTCGGGGGTCAACCCAGGGCCGGTCTTAGGCCACTGCAACCTATGCGGCCGCAGTGGCCCCGCACTTTCATAGGCCTCGCGCTAATATTAAGTGTATATTATTAAAATAAACCATTATAACTTATATTTCAGGGTTCCCTCGGCCTCCGGATTTTCTACGGGCTCAAGAAATTTCCTGAAAAAAAGACAAAATTGTCATATTGTGATGTCATTCAATTACTTGAGGTCAACAATTCACGAAGATACATTGAACAATTTGGCAATACTTGCTATTGCTTTTGAGCGTGATCTATGCAAGAAACAAAATTTTGAGAATATACTGTATGACTTCGCTACACGCAAGGTTCGTAAAGTTAACTTGATCGAGGTATTTTACTTGGTAAAGAATGAATAAAATGCAATTTGCACTTATTATCCTTATCCTTTCCAAACTGGGCCCCGCGCTATCCGTTTCGCATAGGGCCCCGCAATCGCTAGGACCGGCCCTGGGTCAACCCTAAGGAAAACTCTGGAGCCTGCAGTTATTAGGCAGCTTGCAGAGAACACAGTACTGTCCCCTGGCTGAGCCTGTGACGCCGCTGTATCGGCACTTGTTGTTCCCTTGGTTATGTCACGTGCTTGGGAATGGGGGCGGGAGGGGGGATCATGATCTGATGTGTGGGCGACATCGTTCCAATCATACCGAATGCCCAGGCATTCCTCTAAGTACTATGTGATGATCCATAATCACTTGGCGACTAGAGTTTGCCACACATCATTTTCAAACATCAGAATGTGATGTGATATTAAGTTAATTATTTAATTGTCATTAATGGAAAATCTACACATTATACAGAGCCCAGCTGTTCATTTCCATATAAAATGAAACAATCTCGGTGTAAAGGTAAACTCATGGCCAGAGGTTAACGTTGGCAGGGCAGGATCTTTTAGTATTGAAAATGTTCAAACTTTTTTTCTCTTTATTTGTATTTGTTTTCGAGACTAGGTGTTTACGGTTATAATCATGAAGTCAGAGTTAATTGTCTAAAATATTACCATTTTACTAAAAATTGTACCTGTCATTTTTCATAAGCAATAGTTTCAGTCGATCTACTTTGTGTTCGACCGTGTCTGTAGCGTTGACCACATAGCGTGTCGTTTGAATAGTCCCGGAAGTGTTTGCTTGCTCTGCCATCTCAGCTGATGCTCTTGAGTCATTGATTGCTTGGAACTGGTCCATAGTGGACACAGTAATGGTAGGTGTACTGTTAGATTTAGCTGGTAAGATCAAAGCGCAGGACCAGAAAGATAAAAGAAAGGCGTCAACCATTAGTGATATCTGCATCTCTTTGTTCATGATTCTCCTGAAGAGTATAGAGACATGTGTAATATTATAAAACTTTAACAATTATATTTATCAGTACTGGTGGATACTCAAGAGTGTTCATGCCCTATTGACATAGAAAAGATAAGTCAACAATCACTATCAATCAATGGCTAGAACAAACATTAGCGGCACCAACTCGTAGCCACAACAAGCCCCCCTCCCCTTCCCCTAACTAGCTTGTCTCAATGCTCTTAGGCTCGGCCTCTAGCTGAATGGTCCAGGAATCTGGCAATTAAGGTCTCCATATCTTCGTAAAAGTGGAGATCCTGTTTTTTACCATTTCTCAAGACCGTTCGTATTATTGAAACTTGTCATTTTCTGTCTTAGTTTCCTGCAGTCACTGAGGATCATTTGGTGTCTTGTCTTTCTGAGCCTGGCAGTGTCGAATTATGGGATTGACAATCATATATGTAGTTATTCCATCGTGGTAAGATGATGACCACTTTTGTCATCCAGGAAGCTGAGGGCTTTGCACTGGGGTTTTGTGCTTCCTCATGTGGACATATGTAAGCCCGGAATGTTCGGCTGCACACTGGGCAGGTTACTCCAGCTGGTGTCATTGGTCTTGATTTTCGCTCTGACGTTTTTCTTCTGCCAGCATTGTTCTCACTTCCCCAGGAGCCTATGCGCCAGCTCCCACAGCGCGACGCCATGATGCTCTGTCATGCTGAACGCCCTCAGAGAAGCCCTGAGGGTGTCCCTGAAGCGTTTTTTTTTTTACCGTCTTGCGAGCGCTTTCCTTCCCTTAATTGGCCAAACAGGAGTCATCCAGGATCGCAGCGGTCCCCCACTCTGCAGACCCGCCCCCCGAAGGACCCCAGTATCTGGCATCTTCTCCTGCCATACGACATTCAGTATTTCTCCCGGACACGCCACGTGGAAGTGGCTCAACCTCTTCGCATGCCCTCTATACACTGTCCACGCCCCTGAGGCATAGAGCAATGCAGGGAAGACGACAGCTCGACAGATTGACATATATAAAGAATCTTTGCAAAATATTCTCTGGTTAAGTCTGACAGACTCTGATTAAGTCTGTGACACTCCGATTAAGTAATGTCGAGTCATGTTTTTTTTATTTAGGTACAATAAATATCTGTACAAAGTTTCAAATCAATCCGAGAATGGGAAGTGGGAGAATATCGCGTACAAAAATTGTTCCAAACAGACAGGGTGAGTTGATATGAGCTTCGTAAAAAAAGTTAAGAAGCTCCTGGTGGTATCAAGCAAGGACAATAACTACTGATAGCAACTTTAGCAAACAACCACTTGACGCAACCTTTTGCTATTTGTTTTTCCGCAGTCGTTGAACAATGTTCGTTGTGTGTAAATCTAGAACATGTCATTCCGTTTTCTTGTATCTAGAAACCAACGACTACAATGTTCGGGAATAAATCGGGAACCCTTAATTTAAGAAAACATACAAATGTAAATTTAAAATACCAGAAGACAAACAAGTGGCGATAACTACTTAAGGCACCAAACAATAACTTAATAGTACACTGCACGACCTAATAAAATACTTCGAGAGAAAAAACATAAAGGAACATTTTGTATACTTGTTATTGGCTGTCATCTTGTACATTTGTTCCTTTGCATCTATATTGTTATTGTTACTGTATTTAAGCTGAGGTGGTCAAATTATAGTCAAACTGAATTTCCATTTGATTGGACCAATAAAAACATTCTTATCTTATCTTTTTCCTATTAAGCATGGAATGGGTTGCCTGAATCAGCCAGGAAATCCAAAGTCTTAACATCTTCGACTAGATTAATACATTGATACGGGTAGAACGAAATTATCTTCTCCTTTAAAGAAACGTCTGTAATTACTAATAAAAGAAAATGTGTGCACATGTAATACAGACGTTACTTCAAAAAAGAAGATGATTACGTCCTACGCATTTAGCCATGCATATTAACCAATGACCTAAACTCCGCCAAGTCACTGGTTCTCCTGGCTAGCTCAGGCAACCCATTCCATGTTCTAATAGCGATAAGGAAGAAAGAGTATTTGTACAAATTTGTCCTAGCATATGGGACGAGAAATGTGCCTTTATCTTTGTGTCTTTCAGAGTATTTTATTAAATTTTGTTTTTGTATTTGAAGATTATGGTTCAGTGTTTTACGTATAATTGCTACTTTACTTATAAGTCTTCTATCCTGAAGGCTTTCTAAATTTAGTGATTTAACTAAAGGTGTTACTCAAGTCAAGTGTGATTATTCGTTAGTTACGTCATAAATCTGGACTCTCCCTAGTATAAGTTGTGTAAACTAACTTAATAAACAAAACCTTGTGATGTTCTAATTCCTTGTACTTGTATTGCTGCTAACTCGTCCATTGGCTGCATAAAGATATGTTAGATCTATCAGTCTTTTGTTTTTCTATGAACTTTTGTAGACTTAGATCTAGATCTTTCTTATATATTACAGGAGTTACTTAAAAAAAAGAAGATGATTAAGTCCCACGAATCTTAATGAAAAGAGAGAAGATTGTAATATTGATATTCGTACTTACGCTAGATTTAATGATATTCTAAATATAATCAAGCCTGTCTTCATTGAGAAAGTTTACACAAGTTTACAACATTTAGTGAGAGTGCGCACTTGTAAAAGCCTAATACAGTTACGGGTTTTATTTCCAGACAAGATTAACTTAGGAACACGCGTAGGACGTAATGATATAGTTATTAAATAACGTCTGTGTTTAATAAGATAAGATAAGACATATTAATAAGGCTGGTCTTCGAGCCCGAAGATTCAGGAGTGAAGTACTTATCTTATCTTATACGATACAGACGTTACTTCAAAAAAAGAAGATGATTACGTCCTACGCATTTAGCCATGCATATTAACCAATGACCTAATCTCCGCCAAGTCACTAGTTCTCCTGGCTAGCTCAGGCATTCCATGCTTTAATAGCACTAGGGAAGAAGGAGCTTTTGTACAAATTTGTCCTAGCATATGGGACGAGGAATGTGCTTGTATCTTTGTGTCTTTCAGAGTATTTTATTAAATTTTGTTTTTGTATTTGAAGATTATGGTTCAGTGTTTTATGTATAATTGCTACTTAACGTGGATAAGCAGTCCCAGCGATCTACATATTTTGTCACATCGAGCGCAGACATAACCGTTGTCCGCTAGTGGTAGATTCGGGTTCTCTATTCGTGGTCTTGGTCTATCCTCGGAAGTGGATTAACAACCAATTAAAAATTTAGTAGATATTTTCATATTACTTAGATTTACATTCTGATAAAAAAAAAAACTAAATCAGGAGTGGGCAACCTTTTTCTATCGAGGGCCGCGTATATATATCTACATACATACATTTACCCTTCATAGAGGAAACGAATACATTTCTTTACTACTTGTTATTTGACACGTAGCTAGATCTGTCATTCAGAGACAGGGTTACTGTAGCGATCGGAGCCCATGATGACCTGCTAACTATTGTAAAAAGACGAAAACTTAAAACCTTTGGCCACATTACAAGATCTACGGGGCACGCAAAGACCTTCGTTCAGGGAACAGTGCCAGGGGAAAAAAAGAAGAAGAGGAAGACAGAAAAAGCGATGGGAGGACAACATTAAAGAATGGACGGTCCTGCCATTGAGAGAGGTTCTAAACAAGGCCAAAAAAAAAAAGGGAGGAATGGAGAAAGACGGTCGACAAATCTTGCCTGGTGCCCCAACGGTCCAACAGACTAAGGGATAGGTAAAGTAAAGGTAAAAAAGATAGACCTGTCCTATTGATTTACGAATACTACGCTTACTGAACCTCCATGCTACAGATCTTCCAACCCAATTCAATTTTAAGTAAATTATATTTTCACAAATTATAACGTCGTACCATAGTTTTCCACATTAGGCCAATCAGCTTGTATTTTTTTCCTTTAAGATATAATGTCAAATTTGTAGGAAAGTCTTTAGAGCCGTTTTCGAGATCCGTGTCCACCCAGTGTCCAACTTCCAGTTTCCATATGAGTCCACTGACAGTTTCCAAGGAAGAAGAAATTGTAAAAATATTTTTAAAAAAAGATCTTTTAGATACTATTTTGAAGACCTTCCAGTACTAAAAGGTCTAGTATAAAGTTTTATTTTTATTTCATTAGTTACACTAATATACGTAAATCCAAATGAAAGACCCAGTCTGAATTTCTTTCCGAATGCCTTTTTTTTTCCCTGTCCTCCAGTTCGACCACATAATCCCAGGTCAAATAAACACAATTTTAATAACATCAGCAAATCCCCCAAACGTCCGCGGAAGGTTAAGTCGGGTGGAATATTCACTTAATTTTCGATAGGAAACTTGAAGAAGGGAAACTCGTCAATCTTCGTCTGTTTCCGGCAAGCGCTTAATGACGTCAGAATGAGATTTGGTGCGGGACTCGGGACCAAAGCGAGGGGACTATAGCCAACGCTATGCTATGAATGATTTAGTGGTTTGGATTCATACAAGGTCACCCGACAAGACACTTTGATCTGGCTAAAGTATAAGTTGGATGGCGTAGCGATTCTTGCAACTTTAACGTTGGGAATGTCCATTACGTTGGAATATTTTACCAAAATGTAAAGATTGTACCTATTAATTAAGTTAATTTTAAATATTGTAGCTGTAGCGATCGGAGCACATGATGAGCTGCTAATTATCGTAAAAAAAACGCAAGCTAAAAATCTATGGCCATATTACAAGGTCCTCGGGGCCTTTCTTCAGGGACAAAGAAGAAGAAGCAGACATAGAAAGCGATGGGAACACAACATAAAAGAATGGACGGGCCTGCCATTGAAAGAGGTTCTAACTAAGGCAAAAGACAGAGAGGAATGGAAAAAGACGGTCGACAAATCTTGTGTGGTGCCCTAACGGTCCAGCAGACTAAGGGATAGGTACATGTAAAGGTAAGCTGCAAAAACCTGACATAGATAG
Source organism: Biomphalaria glabrata (assembly GCF_947242115.1). Classification (NCBI taxonomy): domain Eukaryota; kingdom Metazoa; phylum Mollusca; class Gastropoda; family Planorbidae; genus Biomphalaria; species Biomphalaria glabrata. The sequence continues at coordinate 4,830,093 of NC_074723.1, forward strand.
GTTTTCAAAAACACAATTTTTTACAAAAAAATTAAATAGCAGGTCTTTTATATTAACGAATGCACAGTGCCCTTGATCTAGTCTCTTTTATGGATAACGGAGGAGGGTATCTGGGAAAAGGTCAAAGGTCGGAAAGTTCATTGATCATAAACAAAAAACCGTAATCTAAAATTGTACGGATATTACGAGATCCACAGGTCTCGATAAGACCGTTCTACAAAGAACAGTACCAGACATATGGAGAGGCAAACGCAATGGAAGCCAATGTCAATGGAAATAAAAGATTCTCTAATCCTGGCAAAAGACAGAAATGAATGAACAGTCAACAGATCGTGTGTGGTGCCCCGACAGCAAAAAAAAAAAAAAAAAAAAGACTAAGTGATCTGGCTAAATATCTACATCTAGATTCGAACTAGAGCCTCCAAGTGGTTTCTGACACGCATCTCACAATGTGCCATGAAAATAAAAATTTTGAATGAAAATTTCACTACAACATGTAAAGAAAATGTTTTGTAAAATATCACAATTCTTCATAAACAATTGTTTCCAATTTTGAAAGTATAATAATGTACTCAGACTTAATAAGGGCAATGTCTTCGATTCCGAAGGCTAAGAATGAGTGCAGTGCTTCACGTGACTACGCAAACCCAGAAGCGACCTGCGAATTTTTTTCGCCTTCTTGTGCAAACAAAGGGATGTTACCCACGGGTCCTTAGGAAACAATGGGATGTTACCCACGGGACCTTAGGGAACAATGGAATGTTACCGACGGGACCTTAGGGAACAAAGGGATGTTACCCACGGGACCTTAGGGAACAAAGGGAGGTTACCCACCGGACCTTAGGGAACAAAAGGATGTTATCCACAGACGTAATGGTATTTATCAAAATGTATGTGTTTACGTTTCTGAATATAGACAAATAGCAACAAAGATTAAAATGTATAAATACTGTTAGTAGACTTGGTTAGCAGTGCGACTTTTTTTTTACACGTGAAGTCAGACCTACGAATTGCAACGAGCTATTGGTCTAAACTATCCACAGGTTGCGACGTCACGGGTCAGTGTTCAGATCGGTGAGACCAGCGTTTTGAGAACGACCCTGATGGTCTGACAGACGTATACTGACTTGACCTCTGGAGCCAATACCTAGAAAACTCACGATGAGACAGTTTCATAAGTTGTCTCATCTTACTTTTCTAAAGTATACTCTATGAAAGCAATGTATTAATCCGCCAAGTTCAGAAACAGTATTGGATAGCTTCAAACATGGCGGCAAAACTATAATTAGCTCCCTTTGTTTGGTGTATCCGGTGTACGGAAAAAGTTTTGTTTTTTTTTAAGATATTTAATTTTCGTACACTTTATGGTACTGTATAATTAATACTTTTTTTTTAGCTTTTCCTTTTATAGAACATAATTTAGATTTTGTTGTTTATGGTGTGAATCTTACCTTTTAATCTAGAGCAGGGGTTCTCAACCTGTGGGACGCGACCCCCTTGGGGGTCGATTGACGATTTGCCAGGGTTCGCCTAAGACCATCAAAAATATGGATTGTTATTGTCTATTCTTCTATTGCTGTGTGGGGTGGGGGTCGCGGCAGAGTGGGGGATTATAATAAGGGGTCGCCAAGTAAAAAAGGTTGAGAACTGCTGATCTAGAGCTATAAAATTACTTAAACAAGTGAAAGACTACTGCGGTAATAACAGAGACCTAATATGAAGATCAACTGTCATACACTGAAATATTGTTTTATTAAAAAAACAATTCTTTATTAGTTAAAAAATAAAATGTATAATTTAGCCTTCATGAGATTATTTAGCTCATTTATGCGATATTATAATAGTTCAAGAAATATTGAAGAGTTATAAGCCTATACATAGACCTATAGGCTATATACTAATGCTATTCACAGTAATCTGCTCTTTGTTTATGTACCATTTTTTTTTATTGATACCGAAAAAATACAAACAAATTATTATATTATAAAAGAAAATATATAGTTTTTAAACAATAAAATTGGCCAGTGTTTGTATAGAGCTTTGGTTGGACAATTTCTTTTTAAAAAAATTAAAAATAAAAATCAGCAGATCAATATTTTCAGAAAGAATATCAGAATGAAATTCCATCAAAGACAAATCACAGAGAAGAATGGAGAAAGAAGGTTGACAGATCTTGTGTGGTGCCCCAGCGGTCCAGCAATTTTTATATCCCAAGAGAGACAACCCTACTAATTGCAGTAAATAAGATATAAAATTATAGTTTCCCTTATATTTTAAGCACAAAGAGCAAAAACATTCAATTTTTATTTCAACATTTTTTTATTTGTTTCTAAACCCAGCCTAATACAGTTAACAAATACACCAAATTTTATATTTTATTTTTAAATATGAAGGACACGATAAAATAGTGGAAAATCAATCAAATTTATAAAAAAAATGTTTACAATTTATTTAATTGTTCTTAATACCAGTACTAATTAAGACTAACTTTTATATAGGCCAGATTGGTATAACTTCTAGATAATACACTAATTGTTTACATGATTAAAATGTTTACACAATGTATAATATACAACTAATTTTTACACACAAATACACATTTACATAAAAAATTACACATCAGTTTAAAAAATGAACAAAAATAAACATTGTAAAAAGAAATTACAAACTAAAGCTAAAATTAATGTTATTTTTACAGGTACAGAAAGTTTTCCCAGAGAGCTGACTGATTCTCAAATCCTCAAAGGAGCTGAGTGAACAAAGGAATGTGACCCATTGGAGCTAAATGGACAAGGGGATGTTACCCACATAAGTTGTATGAACAATCATTTTGATGTATAACAAGGTTACAAAGACAGTTTGTATGGAAACACAAAATCTGCCCCCGACGTGGTCCACCAGGCAGGTTTCAATATTTTCAGAAAGAATATCAGAATGAAATTCTATCAAAGAAAAATTACTGAGAAGAATGGAGAAAGTAGGTTGACAGATCTTGTGTGGTGCCCCAGCAGTCCAGCAGACCAAACGATAGGTGAAAGCGAATGTAAAGATTGATGAGAACTTGGTCTACCTAATGTCTTATAATGGATATCTAAAAATTGATCTAAATGCGTGCTTTGTAAAGGGTCAATCTCTTATTCAAATCCTCAAGAAAAAATTATTTCCTTTTAAAAAAATTTTTTTATTTCTTTATGTGTTCTATATATATAGCTATAGTACAGTGCTGTAGTTCACACGATAAAATGAAAAACTAATTGTTTAGATTATGTCCAACTTAAATAGATGTTTTCTCTTTAAAAAAAGAAAAGATTTTTTGTGTAAGTGTAGTAGTTAGTATGACAGAACTTTCTTAACTAAGCAATACCAATGTAGAAAAAATATTCTTTTTAAATAAAATCTAAAACCATTTGCATAAATGTGTTGTCCATTATACCCCCTACTAAAGAGTCTCCAGTGTTTGTTTCTATGAATAGTGAATAGTTGTAAAAGTGGTGTATTTTTATGAAAAACTGCTTGCATAAGTGATTTGAAAAATGAGATTTTTCACTTTTAGGATAGAAAATAGTAGCTGTTGCATCAGAACTTTGAATGGTCTAAAATATTATAATGTCAAATTTTCACTATCTTTTCTAGTTTATGAGATCTAAACTGGACGGACAGACAGACATTCCACACAAAACTAATAGCATCTTTTCCCCTTTCAGGGGTCGCTAAAAATGTATAATGTGATGTAATAACAATAACAGAAATATTTCATATGACGAATGTATTAGTTTGTTTACCATTGAAAATTACAATGGGGTATATGGATTGCATCTTGAATCTATGCACCAAAAAAATATTTAGCTAGGCAAATATCTGGTCAACATTATATTAGCATTGTGCAATTTTGAAGATCATAAAAACAATTTGTTTTGTTTTACAAATTTCAGAAATGAAGATAATATTCCAGCCCAAACCTCTAACAAAGTGACCAGGAATGGATGTTAACTCTGGACCATCATGTTGACATCTGGATTGCAAGCCACACAACCAGCAAGATAAACAAATAACTAAGTGTTACCAGTAGTTTTAAAATAAATAATTGCAATCTCCGCAGAGATTTGCTGTAAGTGCAAAAGATATTGTCCCAATGCAACCACTTCTACACCTTCCTGACATTGAAATGTAGGCTATTATGGGAAATAGGGGAGATAATAAGCATAATGTGTCACCCATAATTTTTTAATTAAAAAAAAATCTATTTTAAAATATTTTTCAAAGCAGTATCAATTTTTTTCTCTATTTGAAATTGATGTTTAAGAAAAGTTGAAACTAAAAATATCTCACGTTACTCATCTAGCTCTATAAAACAAAATAAGTTTGTAAATATAAAAGTGAACATTGTAGATCCTTGTACACAACCAACTAATTATATGCATATGTTCAGCCATATGGAACTGAACTGTAAGGCTCTATTGGCAGGAGTTTTCAGGAGCCAAATAGCACCACATTGCTAATCGGATATGTATCTCAGGTCGAGCATGGCCCAAAGTCCATCATTGTTGTAGACATTGCTAGCAAAGTATGATTTCCACCATTTGATGGGGCTCTTAATCAGTACATAAAATATATGATGTATAGGCACTTTTTGAAAAGCTATAACAAAAGGCATTCTATATATATATAATTAGACAGATATATATATATATAAAAAAGCAGAATATGAAAAATATAAATATATGTCAAATATATGTGTATAGGTAAAAAAAAAATACTGGCATAAAATCCCTGAGCACAAAGTTCAAACCAAAATTAACTATGCCAATTGGGAATGAAAAATTGTTAACAGATAAAACTCAATGAACATATGAGTGTTTGCTTCTATCTTAAGCTATTTTTTGTATTGTTGTTGTTTTTTTTACTTTAATCTACTGAAGAGCATTTAAGTTAAATTATACAATTATTGAAACCAACAGTTTTTGTTGGAATGGCAAAATATTCAAATAATATATTACATTACTAATAATGTTTTAAATACTTGTGAACAAGTTTTCTATAGGCTTGAATAATTTGCTATGAATAAAATAATTGTAATAGAAAAGCAACTTTTACTAAACTAATGGCTCATATTATCTACTTAATTCTCTTCTTATCTTCTATATTATAGACATTTCCTCAAAAAAGAAGATAATTACCTCCTACACATTTCAATGACTGAAACTCTGCTAAGTCCTTGGTTTTCCTGGCTGATTCAGGCAACCCATCCCTTTCTCTAATGGCACTTTGGGAAAAAGGAGCACTTGTACAAATTTGTTCTAGTGTATGGAATAAGAAATGTGCCTCTATCTTTGTGTTTTTCTGAGTATTTCATTAGGTATTGATATTCTATTTGTAAATTATGTTTCAGTGTTTTATGTATTAAAGCTACTTTACTTTTTATCCTTCTGTCCTGAAGTGTCTCTAAGTTATTAAGTAGTAACAAAGATTTTAACATTAAAAGTTCAATAAACTCTTATTCTAAAAATAACTCTTTGACAGTAAACAATAGTTGTTAAGGTTTTTGAGAATCCAAAGAGACAGTAAATTGTTAGCAGACGTGAGACGAATTATGAAGCCTACAGCTAATACCCCAGTAACAGTTGTTATTTATTTCAATATTATGAGACACCAATTGAAGCTGGGTCTAACACAAATGAAGGCCCAAAATAAGGCATAAGATAAATCTGAATGATTTTTCAACATAACACTTTCACAACGCTTTAGTCTATGACAAGTGATAAATGTTTTGTGTGAAATGTGACAGATATTTAATGTAAAATAGATGTTTAATATCACAAGTGATAGCTGTTTATGTGACAAGTAATGGATGTTTTAGGTGACAAATGATATGTGACTGTCTATGGGGCAGTTTATGTTAGGTCTTATGTTTGTAAGGCCCATGGTTAACAAGAGTATCATGTGGCCAGCACAATGACCTACTGCCTTTACTTTTCCCTAACTAAAGTCAGATACCCATAAGAGTTGGGTAGACTCAGGGGCGCCCTAAAAATCCCAAAATTCCAGTCTTCACTGAGATTTGAACCCAGGACCCTAAGTTTAGAAGCTAAGTGCTTAACCACTAAGCACCCCATAAATGTGACATACAATAGATGATTAATGTCACAAGAGATATCTGTTCATGTGACAAGTGATGGATGTGTTTTATATGACAAGTGATAGCTGTTTACTATAATAAGAGATGTTATATGTAACATGTCATAGATGTTTTATGTGACATGTCATAGATGTTTTAAGTGACATGTCATAGATGTTTTATGTGACATGTCATAGATGTTTTATGTGACATGTCATAGATGTTTTATGTAGCATGTCATTGATGTTTTAGTTAACAAAAGATGGTTGTTTAAAAAAAAAAACACCTTGGATTGCTACTCCTATGGAAATATTGTTTAAAGATGGAAGGAGTGATTGATTCAATAGTCTGTCCTACCCTCTTCTTAGATGATTTCAAAAGTGTTATTATCAATCAGAGATTCTGAAGTAACTTATTCTTTTAATGAGGCTGTGTGTTTCATAGGTTTCTTATCTTCATGAATGGTTGCATTCTTTTCTTGTTCCAATTATTTAGTAGCCTATATACAATTTACATAATTCACAAACAGTTATCTCAACTATATTATTAAGTCTCCCATAAAGCTCTATTCATTCACAAACAGGTTAGTAAGAAGGATGAGTCAGTTTCCCAAACAAACTGAAGATAAATAGGCAGAGAACTTAATTTTAGCTTTTTTCAGATAGAATCACTTCATATCTTGGGTCAATTCTGTTTAATATGGTAACAAATCTTCTTAGAAATTCATAGAACAGATGAGATTGTTGATGTCACATGTGAACAATCTATGTGGAAAAATATAGCCAACCTATTCACTGAAAGGCCTAAAAGGATCTAAGTCTTAAGTCAGTATAAGTTATTAATCAGTATTATGAATAGACTTCCTTTCTTTAATCTTTAAACAAAGGTATATAATCTTGGCTCGATAAAACCTGTTTGCTCATTCTTATTTCTAAAATAGAAAATAATTTGAAAAAAAAAATAATTTTAATTTCAGGATGTTTTTGAATGTATAAATTTATGTCAACTAAAGTTGCTGCTAAGGAATTTTACAGACCTTCAATTTTCAGAGATTTATGGATTAGGAATTTGTTTTATGTTGGAAGTTGTTTTTCAAAATTACAAAGTCTAATACTAAAAAAAAATGTTGACAGAATTCTTTGGAAAGTTAACAAATACAGACCTTTTAAAAAACTTAAATTTATTCTTTAAAAAGTAGATAAATAGTTTAGCAGAAGTACTTTCAATCTACATATATTAACATAAACCCAAAAAATGTACTACTAAAACACTGTTCTCAAATAGCTGACTTAATAAAACAAGCTCATCTAATCAAGTAATACAGTAAGTCTACTGGGCTTTCTCCAAGATGAAAGCTGGTGTGTACAGGCTACAACCTGAAAGCTTGTTCTCTAAGCTGGCTATAAACTCTAACTGTGACTTTGAGGTGATCTCTTCCAAAGGTGGGGGCTCTGGCATTTCATCACTGGGCATTTCCTGGTCGATGAGCATTGCTTTCTCATCACTGACTTGATCGATGAACATTTTTTTAGCTGCACTCTCCTGCAATTTTTTCTGCCTGTGCTTGATAATGAAATAGATGGACAGACCAAGAAGAACTAAGACTGGAGCTGTACCAGCTGCCACAAGAATTCCAACACAACAGTTGTCTAAAAAAAAAAAAGAATTATCAAACCAATGCAAATTTGTTCAACTGAACTAGACCAGATCCCCACTTCCCTTTTAAGAAACATTTCTTCTGTGCTTTATGCCACTTACGGAGGCGTGGTGGCTGAGTGGTAAAGCGCTTGGCTTCCAAACCGGGGACCGAGGTTCGAATCCTGGTGAAGACTGGGATTTTTAATTTCGGGATCTTCGGGCATCTCTGAGTCCACCCAGCTCTAATGGGTACCTGACCTTAGTTAGGGAAAAGTAAAGGCGGTTGGTCGTTGTGCTGACCACATGACACCCTTGTTAACCATAGGCCACAGAAACAGATGACCTTTACATCATCTGCCCTATAGACCACAAGGTCTAAAAGGGGAACTTTTTTTTACTTTTTTATGCCCCTTATAATCACTTGTAAACATACAACAAAAAAATCTCTCATGACAAAGGATGTAGAAATAGGAAAAAGAGATAAAGTAATTAAAACTTTTCTCCCCGAAACAGCAAAAGTAAGCGAATCTCTATTTTTAAACCTTTTCTACATGCCACACAACCTAAAGTATTCTATATGTTTCAATAAAAACATTGATTATTATATTACACAAAAGACTTCTACTTAAAACCTATTAATCAGATTTTAACCTGTAGTTTTTCAGAACTTTCTTTCCAAAGATTGGTGGTCAATAAATTACTATTTATGCTGGAAAATGTGCACGTCGAAACTGGGTTTGCATATATGCATAATATATACATAATCATGTGAAATACTGCACTTGTCCTTAATCTTTGAATCCCTTATTATTTTGCTACTGATAAATAATATTGTGACTGATTGGTGAAAAGCTTTGTGCTTGAGTCTCAGTGAAATATGTTTTAATTGGTTTCAAATTAAGTCTGAACTTAGGAGTGCTTCTCAATGACCAGCTGACCTATGTAGGATGAGTGACCAAATCATGTGGTGACAATCATCTCATCACTGCTTGTAGTTCCATATGGAGTATAGGCAACCAATCTTGCCCACATCTTGATGTCTGCATTCCAATGTTGGGGATGGTCTTTGGGACTGTCAGCAGCTTCCATATGACAGCCATTTTAGTGAATGGATTCATACACCATCAGATGGAGGTTCAACTTCTTCCAGGTCCATGATCTCTGATCATGATCTAACAAAAATCTCTATCTTTCTACAAAATACAGACGCTACTTCAAAAAAGATGATTACGTCCTATATGTCATGCATCTAGTCATGCATGTTAACCAATGACTTAAATTCTGCCAAGTCATTGGTTATCCTGGCTGGCTCAGCCAACCTAATTTCATGCTCTATTAACACTAGGGAAGGAGCATTTGTACAAATTTGTCCTAGCATATGGACGAGGATTGTGCCTTTATCTTTGTGTCTTTCAGAGTATTTTATCAAATTTTGTTTTTGTATTTGAAGATTATGGTTCAGTGTTTTATGTACAATTGCTACTTTACTTTTGAGTATTGTATCCTGAGGGGCTTTCTAAATTTAGTGATTTTACCAAAGGTGTTACTCTAGTTGACATGGGGTGAAAAGGTGTAGTGAGCTTAAGTCAATTTTTATGTTTTATATTCTTATACATTAAGTTGTGTGAAACTATCAACACTATCATAAATAAATCTTGAATTGGTATAAAAAAAATATTGCCTAGATCTAGTTCTAATGAGACTTGTACACAGTCAATAAGTTTTTATTTTTAAATTCCATTATTTAAAATATTTCATTTTGGTTTGATTTACATCCTTTTGTTTGATCTAAAAATTGTGTGTATTCCCTTTTAATTCTATATCAAATATAACATTTTCTGATAGCAAACAAAATGTTATTGAAGTTTAATCATAACAGGGTATAGTGAAATACAAATGAGCGAAATTAAATATTCTGTCAGAACATTGAAAATAATTATGGAGAGAAAGAGTTGAAGTACATACCTTGCTTCACTGTGACTAGTAGTTCGCTGTAGGAAGTCAACAGTTCTGCTTTGACAAAGCAGCCAATCAAAAAGGTTGTGCCAGGTCTAAAGTCTGACAAGTAAAATTTAATAATTCCAGGGGAGATGCCCTTGTTGATGGCCTTGTTGATGCCCTTGTTGATGCCCTTATTGATGACATTGCTGATGACATTGCTGATGACATTGCTGATGACATTGCTGATGGTGTTGTTATAGAGAAACATCTCAGACACATTGGAAAGGTCAGTTTCACATTTGAAAAGTACCAGACTGTCGGGAAGGACATCCAATTCTCTGGTTTTGTCATTAGCCGAAAATGTAATATTTTTATCTTCACCTTATTAACAAACAAGCAAAATAAAAAAAAATGCTTTATTTAAAAAAGAAACAAAACTTATCTACGGGAAAGAACTTTATAAAAAATGTAGTATTTATTTCCCTTTTTATATCAAACAAAATAATTAATTACAGATAATTATTTGAGAAAATTGATTAATTTTGTAACTGATTCATGATTTGTTAGATACATTAAATAATTTTGAAAAGTTTCAACTTGATCAGAGAAATAAAGTGTTCAGAATTCAGACTTCACAATTCAGTCCTGTACAGTGAGTCCAGTATGAAATGGGTTCCAAACCATAGAATCCAGTACAAGTCAAGAACAAGATGCAGAGGCCAGTAAAGTTTGGTGCATCAGATAGAGTAGTATGGACAGTATGGTTATCCACGGTAAAGCATTTGTACAGTCAGTGCCAGTTGTTGCCAATGGTACAATGATGACTGAGTTTATTAGTTATTAAAGATTTGTTATCACGAGTTACATTAAATCATATTTGGCACCTGAGTTGTCAAGTTCTTTGAGTTAGTTGTGCAGTGTTTGCAGAGTATGATATAATTTATGATGCTCTACCAAAGAATTTACTAGTCTTTTAATGAGTAAGAAGGTCTAAGCAGGGAAGAAGTAGGGAAAAAAGTAATTATTAATCTATTAGTGCCCAAGAACCCTATAGTTCAGCAGTTCTCAACCTTTTAATCTCAGCGACCCATTTTACAATCCCCCACTCTGCCACAAACCCCTTCACACAAACACACATATACAGCAATAGAAGAGTAGACAATAACAATCCATATTTTCGATGGTCTTAGGCGATCCCTGGCAAACCGTCAATCGACCCCCAAGGTGGGTCGCAACCCACAGGTTGAGAACCCCTGCTATAGTTACATATACATACAATTATTTAAAAAATTAGACACCATCATAAAGAAAACGCATACAAATAATAATAAAACCTTACATGGTTCAGAGGAAACATTAATCGAACGGAAATCTCTGGAATCATCAATCATACAATAGACCTGAAAATGAAGTCCACAAGAGATGTTACTCATGGTGTAGACAAGCTCATTGTGGGAATAGGCCTGTTGGAGAACTTGGTCTGGGCTATCTCTATACAAAGTCAGTGTAGATCCTGGCCCTCCCTGATGTGAACAAGTGAATACAACACTGCTGCCCAGGTGAACAATAGAATCTTTACTTGAGATGTTTGCTTCTAAGCTCATGTAATCAGAGGTACCTGGAAGGTGATAAACAATTAAAAAAATAATTTAAAAAAATTGATATATATATATATTTATTTATTTATTTATTTATTTACTAAAAACCAGATCTCTTAAAATAGCAATTTTTACACACATTCTTTTACCACTTATGTGCCCACTAAGACAAGGTTTGGGCAGATTTTAAGCCTGAATGTGAATGCAAAGAAACACAAGCTTTCTATTAAAACCTTGTAATTTATTTTTGGTATTTCCCAAAAAGGCTTTATTCTATATTGTTTGTTTGTTTGTTTTACATGTTTCGGATGTTCCTTCAGAGTTAAAGATAGTTTACTTCCTAGTCCAAACCTCCCACAGGGCGATGGGGGATGGGAGCAGGCAGGGACCATCAATAAATCCAAACAAAAGTCCAGCGCACAAACTGAAATGACCAGGCAGCCATATATTAAACATAAATAGAAATAGCACACAAAAAAATGAGACATCCTGGCACCTGGTGATTACATATGCCCAATCTGCGACCGCAGCTGTGTATTGAGGAATGGCCTCTTTAGTCACACAAGAAGTTGAAAAGAGAAAAGATTGTCATAAAATGCCACAGACAGATAGATCTAAGAGCATTAGGAAAACAAACTCTAAAAAAAAAAAATTCATCCAAACCGTACCTACCCAAAAAGTGTTTGACTGGTCAGATATGTAGGCCAAGCGTATGGTGTAGAGTCAATGGTGATGATGATCATCACATGCTAGCAAAGTGCTGTATCACTCAGACATCACGCCCCTCCCCCCACACCAAGTTCACAGTTATGTACAGGTAAAAAAAGAGTTAAGCACCCCTTTCAGATGTACCCTGAAAAAGTTACAGCAGATGATGTAAGGCTTATCTACCTACTGCCTATACTTTCCCAACTAATGCCAGGTACCGATTAGAGTTGCGTGGACGCTGGGACATCCCACAAATCCATAAATTCAAAATACAAGTCTTCACCAAGATTCGAACCAGAGAACCCTCATTTCATAAGCCAAGCACTTTGTCACTCAGCAGACATACCCATATTCATAGTCACATAGGAAATATGGAGGCGCTTTGGCTGAGTAGTAAAAGTGCTTGGCTTCCAAATCAAGTGGTCCTGGGTTCGAATCCTGGTGAATACCTTTTTTAAAATTTTGAGATCTAAGGCAGTTGGTCATTGTGTTGGCCACATGACACCCTCATTAATTGCTGTCCATAGAAACAGATGACCTTTACATCATCTGCCCCAGGATAGCAAGGTCTGAAAAGGGAAATTTACTTACATAGGAAATACAGCACTCATCCCTATTCTGCATAATAGAAAACAGTGCCTTGCTTACTTACTGTACACAGCCTTGACCAATATTCAAATATGAGTTTAAAAGCTGGTAACAAGGGGCATTACTCCTAGATACTGAATAGCATAATCTATATATAACACACATACTAACATCCTTCCCTTTCTACAGCTTAACAATATCAACCTAATAATCCTTGTAATTAACAAAACAGAATATAATGAATGAGATATTTATTTTGTTAAGATGGTGTGTGTCCTGTTCTTAGTTGGAAGATTGTAGGTTGCTCTTTGTGGGAGAGAAAGTTAATACTGTACAGCATGGTCATTTCTTTGTACATGGCTCTGCCTGAGAGTGAGGTAGTTAACAGGTCTATCTGGTTGTTCCATTGATGATCCCGCCTTTGATAGTTTATTTCCCATGACGCCAATGTGTCCAGGGATCCACTATAATGTGATGTTGACATCATCTGGTGGATTATTACAATTAGTGTTGTCAAAGCTGATTGAGGTGCTGCTGTTAAGTGCTTGAAGAGTGGATTGGGAGTCTGTAAAGACAACAATATCTGATGGTGATTGTACTCCTTCATATAATTTGTTTTCCACAGTCTGCAATGCTATGGTAAATGCCTCAATTTCGGCTTTGAAGTTTGAGCAGTAATCACCACAGGGTGCACTTATTTATTTTTGGGGAAGACCAGGAGGGCACCAAGACCAGCATTGAAGGTGGCTTTGAAGGCTGATCCGTCGGTATATATATGGATAGCTGTTTTTGGATAGATTAAGAGATGCCGAAAAAAGCATTTTGAAAACTAGTGCTAGCTCAATGCTTAGTTCTTTGAGTAATCTAGCCAGAATACCATTAGATATTACATTGTTTATGTATTCACTCTGCATCTGTCTGCTTACAAAAAAAAAATATTCACTATTCTTATATTTTACAATCACAAAGAAGCAGATATCTTATCTTAAATATTACAGTTGTTCCTTGATAAGCAAAGATAATTTGTGCTTGTTATTTAAAAAAAAACTCTGCTAAGTAATTGGTTGTGTTGGCTGATTTAGATAACCAATTCCATGCTCTAATGGCAAATTTGTAGAAATTTATCCTTCCATATATATATATATACTTATAATGTGTGTGTGTGTGTAATTGCCAATCAAATAAAGTTGTAAGTACTAATTGATTGTTTTCTCCTAGGCACGATTTAAAATGAAACAAATACTCACATGGTGACACTGAAACAGGAATGACTTTTCCTTGTTTTGTGTTTGCTTCATCCTTGCAGCCAACACTAAGATGAGTCCCGCATAAGACATTCTTCATGGTGTATGTCAAGATATCAGACATGTTGGTCTCAGTGAAAGCATAACTGTCCTTGACTCTGTACAACACTAACCTTGAATCAGATTTAATGAGCCTCCGACATTCAAGCATCAAATCACTTCCTGGAGTTAGGGAAAGCTCATTGGATTGATTGTTTGCAGAGAAGTCGAGGACTTTTGCTGTGAAATTAATAAAACGAATTGCAAGAATTTTTAATAAATTAGTCTTAATTTCAAGTTGTGTGGCTTTATTAAAAAATGAAGTAACTCTTTAAGACCTACCTATCTATATCTTATCTTATCTTATATAATACAGACGTGACTTCAAAAAAGAAGATGATTACGTCCTACGCGTCATGCATTTAGTCATGCATATTAACCAATGACTTAAATTCTGCCAGAGCAGAAGATTTAAAAATCAATTTGTTTCTTTGGCTGATGGTTAATGAGGGTGTTATGGAGCCACTAAAACCACCATCCACTTTACTTCTCAACTAATGTAAGATACCCATTTAGAATTGGGTGGACTCAGGGGCTTTCTAAACATCCAAAAATTAAAAATACCAGCCTTCACTTGAGCTCCAAGCCCGGGACATCTTAGTTCAGAAGCCAAACACTTAGCCCCCATGCCTCCACATGGCTTATCTTATCTATCTAATAAAAAAAAAAAAAGAAGATGATTACATCCTACGCGTTATGCATCTAGTCATGTATGTTAACCAATGACTTAAATTCTGCCAAGTCACTGGTTTTCCTGGCTAGCTCAGGCAACCCATTCCATGCTCTAATAGCACTAGGGAAGAAGGAGTATTTGTACAAATTTGTCCTAGCATATGGAAAAAGGGATTGATGATGTAGAGGCAGATCTGAAGCAGCTTGGGGTCAGGGCGTGGAGATGAAAGGCCCAGGAGAGATCTGAATAGAAGGATGTGCTGAAGCAGGCCAGAGCCCTCCATGGGCTGTAGCGCCACTACAATGGATGGATGGATGGATATGGAAAAAGGCATGTGTCTTTATCTTTCTGTCTTTCTGAGTATTTTATTAGGTTTTGTTGTTTTTGGTGCTTTAGTAGCACTGCTAATTTTTTAAAGTATATATATTTATTTATATAATTTTGATTAAGCTAGCATTAAAAATAGAAGAATTTTTCTTTCATTGAACACTGACATCAATTTCAAAAGAGAAAGAAAAACAAGATAAAAAAAAAAAACAACATTGCATTAATAATACAATGACATCTGGCCAATCAATACAATCAAATCAGCAACACTTTTGCCCTGCATGCATCTATTTTGCATGTGGTGAGGTAAATAAAGAAATTATAGATTTTATATAGCGCTACTTTCATGCTTATAGCATGCTAAGGGCTCTATGGTCTGATCTCATTTATGGACCAGTGGGGGATGAGGGGGTGGTATCTGGGAGAAGGTTTTCCATGCTGCCTTTAGGCACCAGTAAACTCAACTCAGGTGTCAAACCTAAAGCCCACTTTCATATGTAGCAAAGCTAAACAAAGTTCAATCGTACTTAGCCTCTCTACCATTGTGGCTGTTGATAGGCAGTAGTTCATAGCTTTTGATATTTATGATGAAAATATTAAAACCTGTCTCTTTACCAGCATTGTCCCAGGAGTTGGCCCTTCATGAGTTGTATCTTATTTACCAGCTTTGTTCCAGGAGTGGGCTCTTCAAAAGTTGAATCTTATTTACCAGCATTGTCCCAGGGGTGGGCCCTTCAGGAGTTGTATCTCATTTACCTGCATTATCCCAGGAGTGGGCCCTTCAGGAGTTGTATCTTATTTACCTGCATTGTCCCAGGAGTGGGCCCTTCAGGAGTTGTATCTTATTCACCTGCATTGTCCCAGAGGGATAGGGAGTTGTATCTTATTTACCTGCATTGTCCCAGGAGTGGGCCCTTCAGGAGTTGTATCTTATTCACCTGCATTGTCCCAGGAGTAGGCCCATTCAGGAGTTATATCTTACTTACCAGCATTGTCCCGGAGGGATAGGGAGTCCTCAGGAATTGTATCTTATTTACCAGCATTGTCCCAGGGGTGGGCCCTTTGGGAGTTGTATCATATTTATCAGCATTGTCCCAGGAGTTGCATCTTATTTACCTGCATTGCCCCAGGGGTGGAGCCTTCATGAATTGTATCTTAGTTATATGAAAACACATTACTCTAATTGTTATCTTTGTTTTTTTTTTCATAAAACAATTGGAAAGAGAAAGTCAACCTTTTCAGAAATAATATTTACTCATTATGATGGTCGAGTGGTTAAGCACTTGGATTCTGAACCTGGGGTGCTTGGTTCGAATATTGGTAAGACTGGGATTTTCAGCTTTGAGATTTTTAGGGTGCCCCTGAGTCCACCCAACTCTAATGGGCACCTGACTTTAGTTGGGGAATTAACAGCATCCTGCTCGTTAACCGTTAGCCAAACAACAGATGAACTTAACATCTACCCTATAGACAACATGGTCTGAAAGGTGAACTTTACTTTTTTGTTACTCTAGTTTATTGATTAGAGAAAAGGTTTTGTTTAAAATTGTATTTTGTGTAAGTTCTTTCTCTGTTAGAATATATATATATTTACAAATATAATGAATGCTCTTATGTTTTAGGTAACTTACTTGATACAAACACAAACCATGATTCTATAGATGGCCAAGAATTCGAATTATCTAAACAATATATATGGACTGAGCGATTGGCATGAAACACCATTTCTACTGTAAGGAATTGAAAATTCCATCCAGACTGTTTGCCCACAACAGTAGCCACATAATCTGAAACAAAGTAGATTTTTTCCAATAAGAAACTTGGGTATCTATTAAACAATGTAGACAATGCCTAATGAGAACTCTATCTATGAATCTTTTATGCTGTCTACATATCTACATACAGATCCCAATTTTTAAGAATACCATTTAGTGGGTTCCCAACATGATCCCCAGACATGAAGAGCCACATAAACATGTATGACCTTCTCCAATAGATGTCTACCCTGGATACTTGGACTTGATGACCCAACAAAATAGCGTGGACAAAATTTCATGACAAAATAGTGCAAGACAAAATTGCATGGACTTGTATATGATGTGTATAAAAGTACTGAATTTCAATAAGTATAGGCCCTGGGTAGCATTTTTTGTTAGAATATTACTAGATCTAAAATTATGCCATATTTGCAGAGAAAGAGAGTACTTTTTAAAATGTATATAATTTTTTTTTCACCAATGTTTCAAATGCATGTAGTGACCCCCATTCAAGGGTTAGGTAAATGATGATGTGTGTGTTACTCATGTGTGTTATAGTATAATCACAAATCTTGATAATCTGCAATATCTATCTTAGATCAAACCAGGGCAACTCTTGCCTCAACATTGATGTGTGTGTGTGGTGTGGCCTGGGTAAATCTGACAGGTATGGACGTATCTTTGCATGTTTTTGACGTGCACTTTTGCAATGTAAAAAAAATGATATATTTAGAAATTACTCAATTTTAGCTTACAATTATTATTGCATAATATTTGCATATTTATATTTTAAAATATCTTTAGAGTTTCATCTAAATTGACTGAAAAATAATTATAGCATTATAATTTTTCAAAAATAGCTGCTCTATTCATATTTTACTCTATCAAGTATTTCTTGCAAAATTTTTTCCTCGCTATTGTGTCCACTCTATTTTGTTGGGGAACTCTGGGAGTTGGGGGCGGGGGAAAAAAAATATCTACTGTCAACATTTGGGAGTCAACCAATCAGACAACTATTATCAAAAGATCCAAAAAAGAAAGTGAAAATGGATAGGAAAAATCTTGAAAAAAAAAAAAAAAACCTACAAATGTTGCAAGTCAAAAACTTGATTGAAACTCAAGGAAGGAGATGCTTAGGAAAGCAGATGAAGAAAGCTGCTCAGGTCAGAGTTAGGTGAAGAGGTGTGGCTCTTCTCTCCCCCCCCCCTCCCAGACATGCAAGATTTAAATAAGTACCCTAAATGTATATTTATTTTCATTTTACTTTTAAACATTTTCTTATTAAAAACAAATATAGAAGTTATTATTTAGCTCTAATTGGCTATTTTACAATTTTTAGTTGTCAAAGCCTTAGGAAAGGTACTAGCCTATATTTTTACAAACCTTTTCTTTCCAAGTTTTCACAATGATCTTGATCACAACGTGATAACTCTCTGTCATAGAACTTCCAAATAATTGTATCTTTCCTAGAGCAACGCAGTCTAACTTCTGTCCCTTCTTCCATTCTAAGGTCAAAATTTTTTCTATGTCTATGTGTATATGGTCTATAATATGAAGCTCTTGCCCTACTGTCAATCGATAGTTTTCTATGCAATGCATAATTGAGGGGTATGCTATAATAAAAATGTGCCAGAACAGATTGGCCTGAAATTACAAGATAATAATCATATTAATAATAATATATAGCACCATCAACAAGCATAATTTTGTCTCAAGGTGCTATGGGAAAAAAGTTAAAAAGACAGACTAATCTAGCAACTTTCAATAAAGATTTTTTAAAAATATGTCTACTAGCATTCGTTTAACCAAGTTATATCTTTCCTTGTAGTGCCCAATTTTTTGGGGCCTTTAAAATTTCCATGACATGTACCAAGGGCCAAGAGTTTTCGAGAAACCATGTTGTTTTTTTAGACGAATATGGCCAGTGTACCATACTTTCAGCTACTACAGTGTTGTTAAAAAATGTAGTAACTTTTATAAATTTAATAATTTAAAAAAATATATCTATAATATTAGTATTATTTTTCATGCATTGTTAACAAAAATACTATGATTTCTAAGTTTTTACAAAACTTGTATCAGCTCACTCTGTCTGTCTGTGCACAATTACTCATCGGCATAGACAAGACTTGGATCAATAAAAATAAAAATTGACCAATTAGTCATTTAATTACTGGTAATTAATTATTTTGTTTGATACCAACAAGGGAAAGTAATCCTTCAGTATTCACAGTTATGACTTAATGTGTAGGGTTTCATCCCCTTAAATAATTGAACACGCTGTTTCTCCCACACCTTTTCTTGGATCAAGCTCAAATTAATTAATGAAAAAATTAACCAGTTAGTCAATTAATTATTCATAATCCATTTTTTTTTTGGGGGGGGGGGGGGGGGGGGGGGGGGAGCAGGGAGGTCTGATGTCGAATAAGGGAAATAACTTCTACATTAAGTGTTTAATTATTTCCCTTAGATAGGCTTTTTTTTTTTAAAGAATTTTAAAAATATTTGATTGTTTTTATACAATGACATAAAAGGACATAAAATGTGTTAATTTTGTTTCAAGTCAACACCATAAGCAAGACATATAAAGTCTTCTGGTGCATCTCAAAATGAGATGAGTGGCAAAACAAAATATGTTGTTTGAATCTTGACTCAAAGCAGATTTAAGATTGCTGAAAATGGAAACCTTCTCTCATATACACCATACGTCAACAAAATAGTTCTTACAATACAGCATTGAGCATGTCACTAAGCTATATACAAGGAAATTTTTAAACAAAAAAAAAACATATTCAATGTTAATTGGTAAATGATAGAACTAGGTGATGACATGGGAGCAAATGAAGAAAGCTGCTCAGAACCGAGTTCAGTGGAGAGGTGTGGATGCTGCCCTATGCTCCCCTGGGAGTACACGGGATTAAGTAAGTAAGTGAGGTGATGAAAAGAAACATTTCCATGTTTATTCTGCATGAGCCTCCATCTGCTTCTGCCAAACTAATTGTTTTGTTGTTTTTTTAATTTAGCCTACTGTTATTTGAGCCTACATCTGCACTCCCAAACTAGTGTTGTTGTTTTTTAATCTAGCCTACTGACAACTAGGCTACTGTAATTTTTATCTTATCTTATTATATATAAATTACAGACATTCCTTATCACCTATGAAGGAGGCTTGAGGTTCAACATCTGACTCGGGCAGAGTTGTGTTTACTGAGCGTCTAAGGGCAACGTGGAAAACCTTCTCCCAGATACCCCCCCACAAATGAGGTTGGACCATAGCACTCTGAGCATGCTATAAGCATGAAATTAGCGCTATATAAAAACTATATTATTATTATTATTATCAATAGAAGATAATTGCATCCTACATATATCCATGTGTTAATCTAAAAATTAGAGGCTGAAACTCATTTCTGGCTGATTCAGGCAACCAATTCCATGCTCTAATGGCACTAAGGAAGAGGGAGCACTTGAAGTAATTTGTCCTAGCATAAGGAACAAGAAATGTATCTTTACCTTAGTGTCTTACTGAGCATTTATTTGATTTTGGATTTGTATTTGTAAATTATGTTACAGTGTTTTATGTATTATTGCTGATTACATTTTAGTCTCTTGTCCTAAAATGTTTCTAAGTTTTGTGATTTCACTTATGGTGTTGCTCTAGTCAAATGGGAATATTTATTTTCTTTTAAATGTATATTCTTGTGACAATACCTTCACCACACCTTCACCTTTCACCTATCCCTTAGTCTGTTGGACCGATGGGGCACCTTGCAAGATTTGTTGACTGTCTTTCTCCTTACCTAGATTTGCTTATTGGTATTTTTCACTCTCCTGTTAACTCTTAGGTTAATATCCTATATACTATTCTGGCATTTAATTTAGTCAGATCTAGAAATTATTCTAAATTGCTACTTTTTCTTTGTATAACTCTGCCTCTTGGAAGTCTATTCCTTTATTAATTTTTTTTTCTGCTAATTGCATTAGTACTAAATGATTAGAATTTAGCATACAAAGATGGGCAAAGCTGAGGGGCTTCCACGAATTCCTTTCACTTGGCAAAAGCATTGGTGTCCATGAATCAGACATTTGCTCATTAGCTCATTTGCTCATTTCTTGGGATGAAACTATTTGAGACTGAACTGTCCAAAGACCAGGTAGAAACTTAACAAAATAGAAGTAACAAGAATTAGAAGCTAAAGTTTCTGAAAAGATAGAAGATATGTAGAATGCATCAGGGAGAATATATAAAATTAACTAGGTTAATGGACAAGTAGATAGCAGTTTTAGTCCATAACTGAAGGACTCTATTTAAACCCATGACATCTCAGACCAATCAAATCTCTAATTTTTATGAAAGGGTAGATGATTTTAACAATTAAAAAATTCTCTATTTCTCTTGAAGAACAGAATACTAACATAATATATATTTGTAATAAAAAAAAACTTTTATCTAAAATCAGAGGCTAAGTTCACTTGGCTTGGCTTGACTACCTATGAAGGGGCTTGAGGTTCGACACCCGAAAAATCAATTTTTAAATGTAGAAAAAACACAGAGCTACAAAGTATAGTAGTGGGATGTGTTTTCAAGAGGCTAAGTACGCTTGAACTTGCCTTGGCTTGGCTACCTATCAAGGGGGCTCGAAGTTCACAGCCGAATCAAGCAGAGTTGTGTTTACTGAGTGCCTAAAGGCAGCAGGGAAAAACCTTCTTCCAAATACTGCCTCCCCCACTGGTCTCACAAATGAGATTGAACTGAAGCACTTTGAAGCATGAAAGTGGCGCTATATAAAGCTATAATTTAATTTAATTAGATATTGAAAGGAACAAGTAAAATATTTTTTTAAATAATAATTTTTTATTTTTAAATGAAGCTTATAAACCATATATGCCATCAATTATTTTGAATCATTAATGTAATAAATTTCTAATAAAACCTGACTGACAATAATAAATTTGTCCGATTGGAAATATTATTAATTTTTTTTTGTTTAGCGCAGCTTTCGTGCTAATACTCAGTGAGTTATGGTCCAATCACTTTTGTGGGCAACTGGGCTGGGAGTGGGGGAGGGCTTTGTGGGAGAAGGTTTCCATGTTGCCTTATGAAAAACAATTTTTTTTTATTTCTTCGAGTCTAAATTTTCACTCAAGCCTCAGTGATAGAATACTGACATGCTAGCAACTGAACTATCCAGCTAAAAATAGAAAGTTTTAATTGTTAATTGTCAGTTTTAACGTTTTTGCCAATCACCTAATTCTCTACATAAAACTTATCTCAGCTAGTAGGCCCTACTGTCTCCATACAAAACAAAATGAATTATTTATAACTTATTGATAAAACAATATACAAATTTTTCAATTGATTCATGTGGTGTTTGGGACAATGAATAATTGTGCAACCTTTCAACTTGATCCAAGAATGAAAAGTTGGAGAAATATCATGCATAAGATTCCACCCAGACAGGCAGAGTGAGTTGATAATAGCTTTGTAAATAATAAAGTAGACAGTAAACTAGGAAAGCAATAAAACTGTTGATTCCCCTATAATAATAATAACTATTTTGATCCTTTCATTGAAGTTGTTCATTTAATCTTGCCTAATTATGTATACATATTAAGATATGGAATAAAGTTATATATAATTTGTCAAAAACAATACATCTACTTTTTTTTAAACAAATAAAGAAAAACATTTCCTTTTTTAATCTGGTTTAAAATGTTAATGAGTTCAGTTAAACACTTTTTATATGGTAATTGAAAATAATGGATTTTATTATTTAATTTTTCTTAAGGTTACATTTACAATATTCAAGATAAAACCTACCAAACAGCAGTACAAAAAGGCAACCTAACTGTATGACTGAAGCCATGTCACAGTGGCAACCTAGCTGGCTGAAAGAGAAAAAAAAGAATTTTAAGGATTGACCAACCACAAAAACACCATAATTATATATATATATATATATATATATATATATATATATATATATATATGTGTGTGCTATATTAACATATATAGAGAGAGAGATCTATGTTTATTATTGTTATTATTATAACTATTATGATTATTAGAACCTTATCTTTCAATCTTTTTAAAAACAATAAACATATAGTGTGAATTTTCTAGAGGGATTGTGTCTCCAATCAGGACATTCTGAAATTGGACAATATGCACAGAGAAGACTATGGACATCTCACCTCCATACTAAATTGTAGAGGTAGTCAGACCCAAAGACTGCTCAAGACTATACCTATAGAGATGTCAGCAAGCAAGATAATAGAACCACAGATATCAATGAAAGTATGTGGGAGGAAACAGCCCAAGACCAGACAGCATGGAGAAAGACTGTGCATACTGTACAATCCTTGCAGAGAAGCAAGGAAATGAAAGACAAAGAAGCTGCCCTAAAACTGCTAGTCCACATATATTGGCTTCCTAGACAGGAGGAGCCATATATATATGCAATGCTTTTTTTTTGTGACAAGTCACACTTGTACGGCTTACAAAGAGGAGTGGCTCAACCAATGGGCATCGGGAAACACAGCCAGAGCCATATACAAAGAAATGACTATGTCTAACAAACTGGACAGTATTAACTTCCTCTCCCGCAAAGAACAATCTACAATATTCCAACTAAGAACAGGACACACACCTCTGTTAAATTGCCATCTGAACAAAATAAATTTCACACAACTCCCCCTTTGTAGACATTGTGCCTACCTTTATGAAACCGTTAAACAGATCCTCTTTGAATGTCCCTTCCTAATCCACGTTAGGCAGACCTACTTCCACTACAGCTCAACATAACCAACAGCCTGTACGGCAGTGCTGAACAACTGAAGAAAACAGCACACTTTTTTTCCTTGGCACAGTCTGCAAAAGAGCTCACAGCTCAGAAGCGATTAAGCTGGCTAGAAGAAGAAGAAGAATGTGGGGAAAAATTATTACTTTTCTTGTATTTTAACATTTATCATTAATTTATTATATTATTAGATAATAACATTGAAAATTGTTTAAAGTTGCACGCAATAAGAATCAATATATATATAAAATGTGAAACTGCTAAATAAAGTAATAATAAAACTATTTAAGTTAGTTAATTATTTGAGGTGCAAACTGGTAGTTAAAGGTTAGGCAATCCATCACTGAGTACCGGCACCTATTTTCTTTTACAAAAAGCACTGTATATATGTATATGTAGAGAGAGATCTAGCAAATACCATAAAAATACAATGCTCAAAGAAACACAAAGAGAAAGGTGCTCTGACCTCCTGATATAGATTATAGGCTTTATCAACAAAATAATGCTTTGCCTATCAGGAATAGGTTCAAAAAGAATAAATAGATATTGAATAAGATAAGGAAAATAAATTGTAAGCTAAACAATCACAGGCTGAAATACTTGATCTACAAACTAGAAAACTGAATCTTATATAGATTATAAAGTTCTGGCCAACAACCATATTGTGCAAAGAACCACAACTCCACTCTAAAAAACAAACCAATGGCTCAACAAATAAACACAAAATTCATCCTATCTTACAACACAGATTCTATACAATAGACTCACCCCATTTTGCACATAGCACAGATAAACCCGTTAAAATATTCTTCATTAACAAAACTTCTTTCAACGTGTTATGTGTGCGTCCATTATTTTGTCAAAAGGAGACGCATGGCTGCCTAGCCATGTGGTAGGCACATCAGACTGCAGTCTTGATGGTTCTAAGTAGGGCTGGGTTTATCTGTAGCCAACATAAGCTATGGATTGGGGCCTCCAAGAATTATTTAACAGTGACAAATAATATATATGGACTTAGAAAGTGCACAAAAGTTTCAAACAGCTTAAGGAAAATTCAAAATCCCAGTCTTCACATGAGACCCCTTGGTTTAGAAGCCATTTGGCCCCCCACTAATTGAGATAATGGAAATAAACTCACCAAATTATTAAACTGCCAAGGTGAAATCAAGCAAGAACAATTTATAACACTTGACCAATGGAGCCCAACATTTTTTTGATTCAGGGGTCATTTAAATTTAGAATACACATGTCACAACCACGTTACTGAAAAACATACACCAGTCAAATGGAACAGATTCACTAGGGCTTTATTATACTATGAGTTTTTAAGAGGTCAGATAGCTATGTGTTACAAGCCGGATATAATATAATCCGTGGGGCATAGTTTGGGCATCGCTGCATTAAATACTTCTCATCACAGACTTCATCACACAGACTTCTCAACATAAACTTCATTACACTGACTTCTCAACACAGGCTTTACAACACATTTACAACACAGACTTTTCAACTCAATCAGGTTTTCATACTTTAGTTAAAATAAAAAAAAGTCTTTAAAAATCTGAAAATGTTTCAACTAATAATTCACCCCAAACACACACAAGATCATAACTGAAGTAGGATTTACATTTATAAGAGTATCAACAAAAGTAACTTAAGTCTAATGTAAAAGTGGGATCAAGAAACAAACAAACATATGGGGTCTATATATAATATATATATATATATATATATATATATATATATACAGCACA
The DNA here is from genome assembly GCF_947242115.1 of Biomphalaria glabrata. NCBI lineage: Eukaryota > Metazoa > Mollusca > Gastropoda > Planorbidae > Biomphalaria > Biomphalaria glabrata. The sequence goes on from NC_074723.1 coordinate 4,855,335, forward strand.
AAAAGAGATAGATGGGAGAGGAAGAGATCTATAATATAAAATCTATGTACTATTAAATTGTAACTATTTAGAAAAGGAATAAGAGATCTCTTTTTTGAAATAACGTCTGTATTTTATAAGAATAAGATAAGAGATGGCCTCTCAAAAACAGGGGGTGGAAAATGTTTGATCCATTGCCACAGCACAGATATCAGTGTAATTTAAATTCAAGATTTCAATGTTGATAATGTTGCATCACGCGTAGGACGTAATCATCTTTTTGAAGTAACGTCTGTATTAAATTTAAGATAATGAGTGTGTCTACAGTTATAATAATAAAACTAATAGATCTAGATCTATAAAATAATAATATTTATAAGCTTTACTCTAACTGTACTAAACTATAAGCCTAAGTGTCACTAAGGCTAAGAGCAATAGCTAATTTAAACTTACTCGATTCTAGAATTTATTTTAAATTAAAACTTTAGAATGCATCAGTTGTAGTTATTAGATTACAGAGTTTCTGGCTCAGACAAGGTAGGGTTAAATAGTTGATCTAGAAATGTTTAAAAGTTAATGATCCTTTGGTAATTGGTATCACTATCACCTCATCACCAGGTCTTACCGTCTCGCGTCTGCACACTGTGAGCGTGAGTGAAATTGTCAGTGCCAATCACAGTTTTATCACAGTAACTACTTAACGATAGTTAGGCCTACCTTTTTGGCTTGCAACAAAATAGCGGAAGTCCCAGAAGTGACCACTGCACTGGACAATGAAAGATTTGATCCTAAAAAGTAGTGATGAAAATAGACCCAATCATGTATCACTAATTTGACATCTAGTATTTTATATTGGAAGTTCGCGACACCAGACGTCTAGTAGTGACAAAAGCCAAAGCGAGGGCAAAAGGTCACGCGCCTCAAAGAACGCGCAGTGTGTGGAAAATATGTCAATAAACGCTTCAGCAAGCCTAGAGGGGAGGGGGGGGGAGGTAGAGGGGGGATGGGGGGGGGCTGATTTGTGAAAATGGGACAGTAGTATAGGCTTTAATGTTATGGAAATGACCCACTTTTTAAAATATTGTTCTCAAAGTTTAGGGGTCCACATTCTTTGTTCCGCAAAAAGCAAGTTAACAAAGATAGTTTGTATGGAATGCATACTCACAGGGGCGGACTGGCTATATAAGCATTCGGGCAAATGCCCGGTGGGCCGGTATCTAAATTGACCGGAAGGCCACCGAAAGGACCGCATGGATGCCACTATGACACGTATTAAATTGTTAAAGGTTTTATAATATTCTCTTCTAAAAGTGACCCTTTGAGCGTCGTGTTTAAAGAAATCTTTCACGGACTCTACAGTGTAATACTAATTTAATCGAACACATTTTCCGTAATAATGTAATAGCTTACATCCCTACACAGTGCTACTAGAAGGCTCCATCCCTGTAGGGCCTACAAGTTTAGCGATTAAAAAGCAATATATGACCTATATTTCTTATACAGATATTCAGCATGTGTACAGTTATCGATACATTATCATACTTAACAATGATTTAGAGGACAGACATAGAATTGAATGCCCATCATATACACTTTTTTGGTGCCGGATTGTATAGAAATGCCCGGGCCGATTTTGACATCCAGTTCGCCCCTGCATACTCATATTCGGGGCTTCAACTGTTCAGCACTCTCTATGGCAGGTAACAAGGCAAGTTTCAACACTCATAAATGAAGCTTATGAAGCTTTATGTACTGAAAAAAATTATGGATACAACATATAATAATAGCAGCACTAAGGTACCAAAGGTTTTGAGAGAAGAGGTTGAGAAAAATATGGCAGACATGCATAAGTACAGCACAGGGACTGATCTTGACCCGGCGCCATCGCCTAGCAGCGACCAGGTAATGACAGTGTTACATCCACTTTTGCCTTCCGGCTCTGCAAGAAAAGATAATTCAAGCGAGTGTAGTATCTTATTAGTATGTTACATTATTTCCTGATTTCCATAGGCGTGACAGTCCCGCTTTGGACTGTCTGTCACCTTTTCTTTCCAAGTTTTCACAATGATGTTGCTCCCAACCTGATACCTCTCTGCTAGGACCGGTGACATCATAGTCATAGACCTTTCAAAAAATTGTATCTTTCCTAGAGCAAGTTCCAAAATTGTTCTATGCCTATGTGTATAAGTTAAAGGTCTTATTCAATCTATCTTTAGGAAATGCATATCCGAGTACATTATACCTTAATTGTCTTTGCAGAACGGATTGGCCTGAAATTTCAAGATAATAAAATGTCCGGGAGGGACGGCCAATGTCTCGATTTCATTTTTAAAAAGTCGATAAATGATACGCTTTTACTTTAAAATCTTTCTTAATCTTTCAACTAATAATTTAAAATTACCTTCTTTCGGAATTTTTTTTAGTCCTTATTTTCATGTTCACTGCCTTGCAGACCCCTGTGTTAGAGGAATGGGTTTTACTTAACACTATTTACAGCTTTTCTTGGTACAGTACCAGGAAAAAGACGTAGAGGCAGACAGAGAAAGCGATGGGAAAACAACATGAAAGAATGGACGGGCCTGCCATTGAAAGAGGTTCTAACTAAGGCGAAAAACAAAGAGGAATGGAGAAAGACGGTCAACAAATCTTGCGTGGTGCACCATCGGTCCAACAGACTTAGTGATAGGTAATTTACAGCACACTGCTTTCTTAGAAACCGACGTCAGCACTTTTTCTTTCGACTCTTGGAGTGCTGTCGCTCCTCATGATGCTGATTCAATTCCAGCAAAGGCATACAGAATTCCTTGACCTTCCTTTCTGTTCATGTCGATAGCAGGGTAAGGTGTCGTAGACAAAAACGCCGACGGACTTACAGAGTTCACGTTTCTAAAGAGGGCAAGAAACATATCAACAACGAAAATGAAGTGCGATGCTTGAAATGTCTATCACAGTTTTCTGTCGCACATCTGAATGCAGATTGTCATTTTCATATAGGCCTATTCATTAGCATATGAAACGAGGAATGTGCCTCTATCTTTGTGTCTTTCTGGGTATTTTATTAGATTCTGTTTTTGTATTTGAAGATTATGGTTCAGTGTTTTATGTATAATGTTGGATAAAAAAAAATGTTGTAGCGGCGACAAACGTAACCTTGAACGAAAGTGTAAAATATGGCGAGTGCCAGGTATTTCAGAGAGAGAGAGAAGCGACCTGTTCGTAAGGTTAACGCGTTCCTATGGATTACACAGAAAGATGATCTATCTAAAAAAACGTTTCAGAAAGCCTGAAATTATTCAGACTATTGTGTGGGTACAATAATTTATTGTGTGTGTGTCTGCGTGTGTGTGGATTTTTTTTTACATTATGGTGTAGTGTAATAACCTCCAAATTACTGAAACAAAATTTGCTTTAAAAAATCTAAGTCTGTTTTATTTACGTCCCATGATCGGAGTGTGTCCTTCTCAAAATACCTGGTCACCTTATTTCATCTCATGTTTATCCACTATTTCTGCATGAATAGCAGAACCTATATATGAACTACAAACTATTAACAACCGCAAAAAGAGTCATGTCGAAATACGTGTAGCCTGACGTATTGGTGCATTGTTAGACCTACTGACGACGTGATTCCACACGGATACGGAGATACAGTCATGTTGTTATTATTTCATTGTTATTGTTGATGTGTATTCAATGAGTTGATTGTGGTGAAGATATGGTCCTATGGGTGCCTGGTCTAACGAATGTTGAATGATCGTCTGATTACTGGCTGGTGAACGGCTAATCTCTCATTAAGATCTTTCGTTTAGTTCAGTGGTTCCAAACATTTTTGTCTCATAGACCCCTTGCCATGTTTACGGTATCCGGTAGACCCCTTGCAATTTTGTTGACTCATCAACTTCAATTTTGTTTGTTTTTGTTTTGTTTTTACTGATTTTTAATGGTAGTGGGTGGTAGACCAACAAAAAGAAAATTAAAACTACATGCCACCTCATTGAAGTTATGAACCAAGACAACCTCAAATTTCCACTGGATTTTATATGATTTCATTTAGATCTTTAGCATCGAAGAACTCACAGCAGTGTCAAAAAGGAAAACAAAAATCTTGCCAAACGTTCAAGTCTTTTAACAACAGTCTGATGTAGGCCTAGTATATGACTTATAATCCTTTCTTTCATTGCAACTGCAAAGATCTGTTTTGATATTTAAACCAATCTTAACTCATACATATGCATAGACACACGACACAAACAAAGAACTAGAAAAATAAACCTGAAAGATTTTTTTTTTGGCTCTGGTTTTTTGGGGAGCTAATGAATAATGAAAGTTATTGTCTCTAATTTATGCATTGTTAGTAAATAATAAAAACAACAGAAAATTTTTATCAATTTTGATTTATTACTAACAGGCACATAATAGATTAGCGTTATGGGTTAACATCAAAATTCATCGGTGATGTGAACAATCTAAGCAGACAGGGAATTCTGGGAGGGAGTTAAGGGAGAGCTCCGAGGTGGCTTCCGCCGGAGCTAAAATGACGCTAGAAAAAGACAGTATCCTGGCAATGTGTCATGGAGGCCCAACCCTGGTGGGTTGTAGTCTCTGCAGCAGCCGTTCACTTTTTCGCATCAGCTCCTTTCCTATTGCCGCTCTACAACTGTGATTGGAAAAGAAAGTGGTATCTTCTTTTGGATTGGCTGGGCCTTCGACCTCGACCTTGTGCTGACAGGAAGTATGTCTTATTATTATGTTAGTCATGGAATGGGATCAGCCTCGAATTCGTTCTAGGGTGTGAAGAGTATGTTCTAAGGCTGCGAGAATTTCAGGAGCTTTGGGGGGAAAGAACGCCATACAATTCTTAACACGACTATGTAGTCAAATATTAAATAATCTATAGATCTAAATCAATAAAATACATGGAGGATTACTTAGGAACATATTCCAGATACAGCCATTATGTTTATACACATTTGCATTTTTGGTCCTTTTACAAAGTATATATATATTTTTTAATTTCTTTGGTTTATTTTGATGCAATTAGGACATTGTAATTAATTAGTCGAGATAAAATCCAAAGCAAGAAGTCCAATCGAATCTTAACACAGTACAGAGTAGATGGGGAGACGAATACCTGCAAATCTAGGGTTACTAGACGTCCGGCAGGCATTAGCCTAAAACGTAAAAATGTCCGGCTTTTACTCTGTTAATTACTGCAAGAACATATAATTCGGCGCTTTAGTTCACGCCTTTCGTATATTTTGATTTAAACGCATCAACTCACTCAAACATGTTATCTTAATTGAATATGGATATGAACTTTGTTACTTTGTTACATTGTTACTGAAACTTGAAATCATTAGCCGGGCAGAAGGCAGATATTTGTTATTATCTTCTTCGTGAACTGTGGTGTTTGTATTGCTTCTCTCCTCAAGATGTAATGTTTTTTAATAAAAGCTTTTTTGTTGATCAACTGACTGTCAGGCCACATGAACGAAACAAATAGAAATAGACTTTTTATTTACACACTGCGGGCAACATTCTTCACACCAAGTTTATACAAAGAAAATAATCTCCAGCCCCATTTCATTGCTAGAGGGTAAAATTGGACAAAATTCTAGTGACGTCTCTAATTAATCCAATACTTTGTGCCTAAGTGCGTTTACTAGATCTGCATGTGTAATAAGTCTACTAACTAGATCTACATGCGTACTTCGGTTTACTAACTAGATCTACATGTGTAACAAGTCTACTAACTAGATCTACATGTGTACTTCGGTTTACTAACTAAATCTACATGTGTACCTAAGTGTGCATTAGCTGCAGTAGTAATGGTTATAAAAAGAAAATTCATGTGAAGAGTAAGTTATTACCAATCAGCTCTGTGTATACATTTCATATATTTCTAACGTTCAGTCTATGCGGTGACCTACTGAATTGGTGTCTGTGTGAAATACTGGCAAATAACAGTTATGAAAGGCAAGAAAATATCACTTTCATTTTGTATCTTGTTAAAAAGGCGAATGAGTGGATACATGAAAAAATTATACACAGAAAGATGTAGCTTGAGAAACGCTTATCTACTATAATCAGTGGCGTAGCTAGGGTGGGGGAGTGGAGGTCCTAATTTGAAATTCCCTTGGGCTTCCACTTAAGGGGGCCCCCAAATGAGTGTCCGAAATTTAAATATTACTGTCATGGTGTTGAATATCAAACTGCAGGGGCCCATAAAGAGGTCATAAAGAGGTCAAGCCCGCCGGTCCCCAAACCCCTAGCTACGCCACCGACTATAATAACTCAGTGTACAACAATAACAACATAATAATAATAAGGCTTGTCTTCGAGTCCGAAAATGTACGAGTGCAGTTATTTCCCGTGGCTACGCAGCTCCACCTGTGACCTACATATTTTGCCACAACAATAATAAGGCTGTAGGCTTCCCGTTGTCTACTGTTGTTGAGCAATGGTCTCGTTGTACGGTGGTGGCAGAGAGGCGTAGTCTGGGAGGTCTGTTGTAGGGTTGACGAAGAAGATGTCGCTGTAGGCAGGTGGGTTGTCTTGCTGGTGTTTTCTAGACCTTGTCCGAGCACGACGACACAGGACAATGACGATGAGGATGATAACGATCAGAGTGAGGATACAAGCCAAAGATACTCCAACCTTGATACCGATACTGTTGATAATCGGGCTACTTCGTGCAATGGGATTATCAAACTGTTCACCATCTGAGAAAATATGTGTATATATATATGTTACTTACAAACGTAATATTTACGGTAATGGCCAGTCTCTAGCATGGCCTAATACCTTACTGTTATACCCCTAACTTTTTTTTTGTATTAAGTAGATGGCTGCCTGGTCGTGCGGTTTGTGCGCTGGACTGTCGTTCGGATTTATCGACGGTCGAGGGTTCAAACCCTGCCAGCTCCCATCCCCCGTCGTCCTGCGGGAGTTTTGGACTAGGAAGTAAACTATCTTCAACTCTGAAGGAACATCCGAATTATGTAAAACATTTTACAAAAATTTTATTTTTACAAAATATGGATCTTTTAAAATCTTTTTTTGAATCATAAGCGATTTTGTTTCATAAAAATAAACCACTTCTAAAACAATACATCATTAAAAGTGAGATACTCTTAACAAAGAGCGATAACTTTTTTGGCCTTTTCAGAATCCCTCATTCATATATGTTTATAAGATGCAAGCAAAAACATTTTCACAACAAATATAAATATTAATTAACTTTTGTTTTTGTACACTAGATACTACGATTGAAAAGAAAACATTTATATTTGTTCATAAAAGCTAAGAATGTATACAAATGTTGCGCACGCGCTATGCACGACTTTCGTGCAGTAGTGAGCCGTCCTTGGCCACCATTAATAAGGACTATCAGCTTAAAAATATTTAAATATTCAGAAAATGTATTTATTTTCTTTTTAGTTTCAACGTCAGGGTAACAGTTGCTTACTTTTGTGCGTTTTGGATCATACAAAAAAGAATGAATGGCTAGTTTGCTCACTATTTCACCTATAATTTTCCTTCTGAAATATCACAAGAATTGTAGTATCTAGAATAGGTTTTCCGGATGTTTCGGTAAAATGCAAATTGATGTCAATAAATGTTGTCATTGCACTTCTAACTTATATTACATTTCATTTTCTTCTTTAAACTTCGCAAAAAAAAAAAAATAATTATCAAAAATAATTTAATACGGATTTTTAAAATAATAGCATATAAATGGTAAATGATAGTTTGAAATCTCTATACCGGCTTATATTTCATTACTCTCATTAACGATATAATTTGTTCCGGATTTTGTTTAACAGGCCAGAAAGGAACGAGCTTGAGAGAGCGATAGTGGGCAGTTATCTTATCTTATATAATACAGACGTTACTTCAAAAAAGAAGATGATTACGTCCTACGCGTCATGCATTTAGCCATGCATATTAACCAATGACTTAAATTCTGCCAAGTCACTGGTTTTCCCTGGCTAGCTCAGGCAACCCATTCCATGCTCTGATAGCACTAGGGAAGAAGGAGTATTTGTACAAATTTGTATTAGCATATGGGACGAGGAATGTGCCTTTATCTTTAGTTTCAAATTCAACGTAAGATACACTAGAAAACACTGGCCTAAAAAAAATAGGGGGGGGGTGGGGCGATTGAAATGCTGGAAGCTTTATTAAAAGTGCAAGACATAGTTATGGGTGGTACGTGCTACACTGTATGTGAACATTTGCAGGAAATAATAGAAAAAAAAGGGCCCAGGACTAAAAAGTATCCTACAGCCTACAAAATATTTTGAATAAGAATGGAAAAGCAGAAGAAGAGCCAGATAGTGTAAAAAGGCTAATATGTGATAGTAAAAAAAAAAAAAAGATTGACCTCCATTTCCCCCCCCCCCACACACACACACACACGTTGTTTTTTTTCAAGATCAGTCTCTTTATGTTAGACCCTAACACCGTTAGGGTTATCTCCCCCCCCCCCTTTTGTTAAACGTTGAAGGTAGTGTAGAGTGACCAACGACCAATGGACCTCATTCACCAACCGTAAACACACAACATTTAGCCACGTGATTCTCTATCGCTTCTATGCAAATTACGTCATACACACAGGCTGTCACGTGACAGTTTCTTTTTTTTTCGTTGTTTTATCAATATTATCAAGTGGCAAAATGTTGTTTGTTTACGATTGGTGAATGAGGTCCATTACATTTACTAAAATCAGTATTGAAACAACCCGTCCAAAAAAAAAAGTTTTAAAGGCAAATGTATAGTCCTTGATGTAAAGTAAATGTTAGATGCTCATTACCATTCACTGGAAAAGTCACATCGTCACTTTGTGGTGAAGCGTCTTCATACTCATTCAAACCTGTAAAACGAGCAATAAAAATAAATTATAGCTTTTAGATCTATATGGCGTTACTTTCATGCTTATAGCATGCTCAGAGCGCTATGGTCCAAATCTCATTTGTGGACCAGTGGAGGTATCTGGGAGAAGGTTTTCAATACTGCCAAGCCAAGTTCAAACGACAACGCATTCCACACAGAATGTCTAGTTAAGCTTTCACTTGCATTTATTAAGAGGGCTCGTGAATTTTTTTATTTTTTTAGGGAAGATGTCACAGCATTGTTTGAGAATCACTGTGACATGAAGTGACTTATGTTCACTAAATATACTTCATGTTCATTTTACGTGGAAAAGCTCTTGGTCTGAATCAGGCCATCTGCTCGTAAGTTAGTTGTTACTTGGTGCTGAGAGAGGAAGGACATAATAATAATAATAATAAACCAGAATGCCAAGATAAACCATAAGAAATTAAAAGAGGACTTTCTTGGCAAATATAGGCAAAGAGTTAATAAAATCCTCAACACCAAAGTCTAGCAGTAATCTCATCACTGCAATAAACAGCTGGGCCGTCCCTGTGCTCCTTTACACGTTCGGTTTGATCAAATGGACTGACACCGACCTACATGACATTGACAGACTCACTAGAAAATTACTAACCAAGTTTCGATGCCTACACCCCAAGTCCTCCACCATAAGGTTATACCTGCCCAGGAAGGATGGGGGTCGTGGATTGCAGAACATCTTCAAATTGTGTAAGATGCAAGTTTTAAAAATACGATCAAAACTGCTCGCCTCCAGCAACAAATTAGTTTCCTTCCTACGGAAATACGACTCCGATGCAACCCCTCTGAACCTACACAATGCTGATGTCAATATCGGTTTGGACGACGTAGGGCATGAGATTCGCCAATGGGAAGAAAAAACACTCCACGGAAAATTTCCGGCTTCATTACATGGGGACAACATCGACAAGGCTGCTTCCTTAACATGGCTCAAAGCAGGTCATCTCTACCCTGAAACAGAAGGCTTTGTTACAGCAATACAGGACAGAGTAATCAGGACAAAAAATTACGAGAAGCATATCCTGAAACTCAATGTTGTCGACAAATGCCGAAAATGTGGAAATGTGGGCGAGTCGATTGAACACATTATGGCAGGATGTCCAGCCCTATCAGAATCAGCATACCTAGGTCGCCATAACCAAGTTGCAAAGTTAATACACCAACACTTGGCTTTGACGTACAAATTGATCGGTAAGTACACTCCCCCTTATTATAAATACTCTCCGCAAGAGGTTCTCGAGTCTACTGATCATCTGCTGTACTGGGATAGGCCTATTCTGACCGACAAAACGGTAGATTTCAATCGCCCGGATCTGCTGTTCATCGATAAAAAAGAAAAAACCGCTACCATTATCGATATCGCCGTACCACTGTCTCACAATTTAAGAAAAACTGAGATAGAAAAACAAAGAAAATATGGGAACCTAGGCTTGGCGATTAAGCGTCTATGGAAATTGTCCAAAATAACAATATACCCCATTGTTATATCAACCGAGGGGATAATAACAACTGACCTCAAAGACACCTTCAAGGCCCTTAACATTCTTAGGAACATCTTCGTTGCCTGTCAGAGGGCGGTACTGCTGCAGACCTGCCACATCACCAGAAAATTCCTCAGTGGAAACTGTTAAAGGGACTACGATGAATTTTGTTTCTCTTTAGCGAAACTCGACCCTGGCAGCGCCAGAGAATGACTACTCGTTCATTTCTAACATAATAATAATAATAATCTTTATTATCCGTAAGGAAATTTGTCTTACAATTTGTGCATTACACCAAACAAAAAACATTATAACTATAAGAAACCAAAGTGTACATTCACACCAGACTCACTCATAATTTACATGTGACAAAGTTTATACCAGATTGTTCTTATTTAATGATTTGATTGCCAGGGGAACAAAAGAGTGTTTGTGTCTGTTTGTCTTTGCTATCGGTGTCTTGTATCTCTTTTGTGATGGTAAAATCACAAAATCCTGACACAAAGGGTGATTCTTTATTTCGAGGATCTTGTTAGCTTTTTTTATTGTATTAAGATTTGTATTTAAGTTTCTTTGTGAAATGCATTCATACTTTTGGACTTCGGAGTTATAGATTGTAACTTATTTCTGAAGCTATTGTTTATTCATTCATTGCGCCTTTATGACTGGATTGCCTATGTATTATTTTCTATGAATAAATGTAGACAAAGAGTGTTGACTGGTGAATACTAATGTTATCAGTCCTACTTAAGACTCAAGACACGCAGACAAGAACCCAAAGTAACATCCAATAAATTGACCAGTAATAGAGGTGTTACATTGATTGTGTTGCAGAGGGAGGAGGGGGTGGGTCGCAAGAAATGTTAACCGCACTGGTGACAGACACCCATCAGATGTGACATGAAAGTGGAACAAGCAAAATACAAAAAAAAAATACTGTTTAAAAAAAACAAAGCTTATATTAAGTGTATCAATTAGTTGGGATCAGTCATGTAATTAAATTTGTAATAGATCTAGATTAACAATAATAAATCTGTGCGATTAGAAATATTTTGCCCATTGTTTTTGTTTAGCACAATTTCATGCTTTTAGCTTTCTCACTACGCTATGATCCTATCACTTGTCTGGACCAGTTGGAAAGGGGTGGGGGGGGGGGGGAGAAAGGACGACGTATCTGGGTGATAGTTTTTAAAATGTATTTATAAAAAAAAAATGGAATTCAAACTAGTGGGCTAAAGTCATCTCAGGCTTCTCAAGCCAACACGGTAACCACTCAGTTTGGGAAACAATGTCCAAAACATACTAGCCACAGACCTAAATCTAAGCTAATTATATGCAAACGTGTCTATTATGATACTTTAACCAGTTAGGGGATATTACTGTTACAGACCTGCCGCATCATTAGAACATAGGTCAAGGAGAGAACACAGACTAACAAATCTAAACCCAGTCAGGGCAGATATTGCTTAAAATATTAATAATAAAATTTATTGACCCGCTAAATCTGGTGTACAGTGGTATGCTTTGCAGGGAGAATTATAAAAACAGAAATTAACATGTCTTATAATAATAATAATAATAATAATAATTTTGTTTCTCTTTAGCGAAACTCGACCCTGGCAGCGCCAGAGAATGACTACTCGTTCATTTCTAACATAATAATAATTTTATTTATAAAGCGCTGTTAACAAACAAAATGTAGTCTCAAGGCGCTGTAACAACATTACAAACATAAACACGAGAGCTAAAATGACAGTTAATCTAAAAAAGTTTTAAACAGATAGGTCTTAATGTTCTTCTTAAAAGTGGTGTAGCATGTTGTCTGTCTGAGATCAATGGGGAGTGAGTTCCATATACATACAGATATAAAATCTAAGTAGCCAGCAGTTGATAATTAATAAAATGGGAGATATAAACTCATAGCGACAGTAATCTCATGTTCATTGCCTTGAAACAATTTTTGTCAGACACAACCACATATAGTTATCATTTGATCCTGTTCAATCCCGGGTCAAAGGAAAGCTAGAAGAATAGGCCTACAAGATAAATAAATCGACATATGTATATTTCCATCCTACTCAGCTTATAGCGGGCGTAACCCGCGGATATACATTCGTGTTATGATGCGGGTTCTTTTTAACTGTTGATAATTTCTATGCAAGGGCAAGTGTACGTTGTAGCAGTTTCAAAATATTTTTATTATACAAAAAACTTTACAACTCAACTCCAACTCTATTCTCTGTACCCACTAACTTCGATTCTCTGTACAGCTGCAACTTCTACAAACTTTCTATTATTCGTTCTACAAGCTCTCCGAATTCTAACTCTCTCTACAAGCTCCAATCTCTGACTCTCTACAAGCTCTAACTTTCTACAAGCTCTAACTCTCTACAAGCTCTAACTCTCTACAAGCTCTAACTCTCTACAAGCTCTAACTCTCTACAAATTCTAACTCTCTACAAGCTCTAACTCTCTACAAATTCTAACTCTCTACAAGCTCTAACTCTCTACAAGCTCTAACTCTCTACAAGCTCTAACTCTCTACAAATTCTAACTCTCTACAAGCTCTAACTCTCTACAAGCTCTAACTCTCTACAAGCTCTAACTCTCTACAAGCTCTGACTCTCTACAAGCTCTAACTCTCTACAAGCTCTAACTCTCTACAAGCTCTAACTCTCTACAAGCTCTAACTCTCTACAAGCTCTAACTCTCTACAAGCTCTAACTCTCTACAAGCTCTCTCTACAAGTTCTAACTCTCTACAAGCTCTAACTCTCTACAAGCTGTAACTCTCTACAAGCTCTAAATCTCTACAAGCTCTAACTCTCTACAAGCTCTAACTCTCTACAAGCTCTAACTCTCTACAAGCTCTAACTCTCTACAAGCTCCAAGCTCTAACTCTCTACAAGCTCTAACTCTCTACAAGTTCTAACTCTCTACAAGCTCTAACTCTCTACAAGCTCTAACTCTCTACAAGCTCTAACTCTCTACAAGCTCTAACTCTCTACAAGCTCCAAGCTCTAACTCTCTACAAGCTCTAACTCTCTACAAGCTCTAACTCTCTACAAGCTCCAAGCTCTAACTCTCTACAAGCTCTAACTCTCTACAAGCTCTAACTCTCTACAAGCTCCAAGCTCTAACTCTCTACAAGCTCTAACTCTCTACAAGCTCTAACTCTCTACAAGCTCTAACTCTCTACAAGCTCTAACTCTCTACAAGCTCTAACTCTCTACAAGCTCTAACTCTCTACAAGCTCTAACTCTCTACAAGCTCTAACTCTCTACAAGCTCTAACTCTCTACAAGCTCTAACTCTCTACAAGCTCCAAGCTCTAACTCTCTACAAGCTCTAACTCTCTACAAGCTCCAAGCTCTAACTCTCTACAAGCTCTAACTCTCTACAAGCTCTAACTCTCTACAAGCTCCAAGCTCTAACTCTCTACAAGCTCTAACTCTCTACAAGCTCTAACTCTCTACAAGCTCTAACTCTCTACAAGCTCTAACTCTCTACAAGCTCCAAGCTCTAATTAACATTAACGTAAAATCAGGCCATAAATCCCTTTTTTTCTCCACCCGTACTATTTCATAGGAATCTGTACAAAAATACCACGTGGACATCTTTTTTGCCTCGCGTCTCACAGTCACCCACCCGTATCACCCACCCGTATTACCCACCCGTATCACCCACCCGTATTACCCACCCGTATCACCCACCCGTATTACCCACCCGTATCACCCACCCGTATCAATAAACATCTATCACTCATCCAGACATTGACGCATACACCCTCTTGTCTCTCCAGTCTACACAATTAGTCTTTGTAACTAAAACTCAAATAACGCATTCCTTTGAAGGCTATTTAGACACTAACATTCCATCGCAAATAAATGCAAGCAATATACATAAAACAATAGAAACTTGTTTTTTTTTTAAAAAGACAAACAAGCATCTCTTATCTAACTGGCCTATATATCTATCTGAAAAGGTCACTTACATTTCTCTACTCTCACTTTCATTTCCACGGCCGAAAGATGTTCTTCTTGACAGCCTACAACAAAAGATGAGCCGCAAACCAAATCACCCAGGCAGTAAGTCAGTGATTCAGAACTTGAGGTAGAGTATAGAACATTGGTGAAGTCGTCCCTGTACAGGATCAGAGAGCCTGGATCTAGACCGTCGGAACCAAGCGTTATCTTGCACATGAAGCACACGTGACTTCCAGCAGGGACAGAGATGTCCTCCGATCCGTAGTCGCTCGTGAGAGTTAAACTTGACGATTTAGCTGTAGAGAAAGTAGAGAAACTATTGACCACCGCAAAACATAAATCTAGCCAATAGGAGTCCTACCCTGTTCAGACCTCGCGGTCCATATCGTTGCTGACGTGGCGCCAATGTATTTCTATGGGTGGTGAATCACGAGGGTGTCATGTGACCAGCACACAGAAAAAAAAAACTAATTTACTTTCGCCAACTAATGGCAGGTATTCGTAAAAGTTTGGTGGACACATAGACGTGCTGGGGATACAGACGCTCAAAAAAAAACCCAAGATTCTAGCTTGCATCTACAGGTCCAGCGACCAAGCTTTTTTTAACATTACCATTAATTTTCGATAATATATCATTATGTGATATTAGGCCTAATTAACTTGTTTTAAAGTCAACAAACTAGAACTTTAAAAGCTGAAATTATAACAAAAATAAAATACTTAAAATTAAGGGACTTAATTAGGAACTGCATATAAACTTTATCCAGCTCTCCTCCTTAGGCAGAAGAATATAAAAAAAAAAGATGTGTGGAAATGGTCCTAGTATTTTGTTGATTCTCTTGTAAATTTGATAGTTTATGTGCCACACGGTTAAAAATTCTGTTCTGGCCGTTATATATTTTCACAATGCTTTAATCAACTTAAAATAAAGTTAAGTCTCTTCATTCAATATAAGAGTAGTTTGACAAATTACGTCACACGGCTTCAGCGGGAATTTTCACACTCGACTCCTATGGATCATTGTATTCATTAAACATATATTGGAATAAACGAATAGACATGGACATTTTGCCCACAAGTTTCAGGTCAGCTAAATAAATCAAAATTTTAGATGCATGATTGTGTAGAGTTGACTAGAAAGACTCCTTGCAGTCATAAATGCAGTCATAAAGCAAAGCAAGAATTGCATAGATTGAGATATTATAGGTTTTAAAAAACAAATTTTCTTTTTATATTACTTTTTAAATTAAAAAAAAAATTAATTATGACTGAAAACAAGCAAAATATTAAAAAATCCCTCTTAAAAAAAAAAAAAAAAAAAAAGCTTATCTAAAGGGAAGGAACTCCTCATTAAAACTTAAAACTATATCTACCAATAATGTTATTTCCCTTATTTGATAAAATATATATATATAATTACCAATAATTAATTGACTAATATGGTATTTTTGTTTTTTGATTCGTGTTTTGTTAGGTACAATAAATTTTTAAAAAAATATCAACTTGACCGGAGAATGCTTGAGATAAAAATAGCGTTATATTAATGGGACTAAACCCAACAAATTAAGCCATTTATGTGAATACTTGCTTGTTGCTATTAAACAAAATAATAAATTACCAGTAATTAATTGTCTAATGGATTACTATATTTTTTATTGATCTATGTCTTGTCAACGTCAGTGAATAATTATGTCAGACAGACAGACACACAGACAGAGTGAATAGGTAAAAGCTTTGTAAAAAAAAAAAAAAAAAATCATCGTTCTTACTAGTTCATATTGTTTGTCCGTTGTCAATAACATTGATATTATTTTAAATGTCGCATTTGAATAAGTGAGGTTTGCCGAGTAAGATAGTTCATGCAGCCAGCATCGGCATCAACATTATAAAACTGGGAATACTGTGGGAAACAATAGCTCTGAATTGAATTGTATGGAATGCAGCATAGCTACTGTCTGAATGGCGAAAACCAGAGAGAGAGAGACGAGTAAGATTTTAAAGCAGCAAATACGAGACAACAAGAAGAGGCTTATGAGACGTTTTACTTATAGACTGAACGTGTGAAGCGTGATATAAAGTGTAATTAAAAGTGTGATGTAAAGTGTAATTAAAAGTGTGATTTAAAGTGTAATTAAAAGTGTGATTTAAAGTGTGATTTACAGTTTAATTAAAAGTGTGATTTAAAGTGTAAATGAAAAGTGTGATTTAAAGTGTAATTAAACGTGTGATTTAAAGTGTGATTTAAAGTGTGATTTACAGTGTAATTAAAAGTGTGATTTACAGTGTAATTAAAAGTGTAATTAAAAGCGTGATTTACAGTGTAATTAAAAGTGTGATTTGCAGTGTAATTAAAAGTGTGATTTACAGTGTAATTAAAAGTGTGATTTAAAGTGTAATTAAAAGTGTGATTTAAAGTGTAATTAAAAGTGTGATTTAAAGTGTAATTAAAAGTGTGATGTAAAGTGTAATTAAAAGTGTGATTTAAAGTGTAATTTAAAGTGTGATTTAAGGTGTGCTTGAAATAGTGATTATCTCCACCTATTTAAAACCACAACACTAAACTGTCCCTACCTGTAACAATAAGATCCCATTGGTCGGAACCACATTCGATCCTGGAGAGATCTCTTGTAACATTGAAAACTTCTAGAACTATTGATCTGGGTCGCCTGTAATCGGATATTTCACGTTTAAAACTTGCCCGAAACTCTGTGGAAAAAAATACATTTAGCTTTAATAAAAAAAATAAACGACTATGCACACAATTTATTGTATTCGATTATTTAATATTTCTCTGTTGATAGTATCATAGCAGTGATAATCTTAGGACAAATATAGAAGGACAAATCTGGATACTCACTCAAGTTACTCGATCGAAATGTGTAGGCGTAATAGTTTGAATGAAATAATTAGACGTGTCTGCGTGTTTAGACTGTAAAATGTTTGTTTTCCATGTTTCGGTTGTTTTCCATGTTTCGGTTGTTTTCCATGTTTCGGTTGTTTTCCATGTTTCGGTTGTTTTCCATGTTTCGGTTGTTTTCCATGTTTCGGTTGTTTTCCATGTTTCAGTTGTTTTCCATGTTTCGGTTGTTTTCCATGTTTCGGTTGTTTTCCATGTTTTCGGATGTTTTCCATGTTTCGGTTGTTTTCCATGTTTTCGGATGTTTTCCATGTTTCGGTTGTTTTCCATGTTTCGGTTGTTTTCCATGTTTCGGTTGTTTTCCATGTTTCGGTTGTTTTCCATGTTTCGGTTGTTTTCCATGTTTTCGGATGTTTTCCATGTTTCGGTTGTTTTCCATGTTTTCGGATGTTTTTGGTTGTTTTCCATGTTTTCGGAAGTTTTCTATGTTTCGGATGTTTCCATATTTCGGATGTTTCCATATTTCGGATGTTTCCATATTTCGGATGTTTTCTATGTTTTGGGTGTTTCTTTCAGAGCTGAAGATAATTTACTTCCTAGTCCAAATTTCCCGTAAGACGACGGGGATGGCAGAGAGCAGGGTGCGAACCCGGAACCATCGACAACTCCGAACGACAGTCCAGATCGCATACCGCACGACCAGGTTGCCACTCTGGTTGCTGTGTCTTTAGACTGCGTGTTTAAACTTTAGTCTGTGTTTAGACTGTTAAAACTCTGTGCTATAATAATAACAATTATTTACTTTATACAGCACTGTTAACTAACATCATGTAGACTCTAGACCAGTCGCGAAGGGGTTCAATGCACCCACCCGGGCCCACGACTATTAGGGGCACGCAGCCAGTGAGGTAACAACAATGGCAAGTGGGGATTTCATTGCGTTTGGGCCCATGGCTCGTGCGCATGATCCATTTTTTTCACTTTTATAAAAGCGATTTAAAACTACTCTCATTGGAATGTCTGCAAGTCAATATACAGACAAATAGATTTTTTTGTCAAACATTTAAATTTGTTTTATGTGTGTGGGAGGGGGGGGGGCAACACATTTTTGAACACGGGCCTACAGGTAACTTGCTACGCTTCGATCTAGAGTCTAGACTGTGTGTTTAGAAATGTTTAAACTGTGTTCAGCCTGTGTGTTTAGACTGTGTGTAAACTTTTTTGAAGACTTGTGTGTTTAAACTGTATGTTTAGACTGTGTGTTTGATCTGTGTGTTTAAACTGTGTGTTTAGACTGTGTTTGGTCTGTGTGTTTAGACTGTGTGTTTAGACTGTGTTTGGTATGTGTATTTAGATTGTGTGTTTTGTCTGTGTGTTTAGATTGTGTTTGATCTGTGTGTTTAGACTGTGTTTGGTCTGTGTGTTTAGACTGTGTTTGGTCTGTGTATTTAGACTGTGTGGTATGTGTGTTTAGATTGTGTGTTTGGTCTGTGTGTTTAGACTGTGTTTGGTCTGTGTGTTTAGACTTTGTTTGGTCTGTGTGTTTAGACTGTGTATGGTGTGTGTGTTTAGATTGTGTGTTTGGTCTGTGTGTTTAGACTGTGTGTCTAAACTGTTTGTAAAGATTGTGTGTAGTGTTCATAACTGAGCACGTTTCTACTATAAAAACAGTTATTTATAGCTGGAGTCTTACACATTAATATTCCTGTTCCATCGTTATAAAATTGTTTTACTATCTGAACAGTGTTATAGACTTCACACTGGCCATATGTTTGATTGTTTAATCTAGGTCTACTATTTGAACAGTGTTATAGACTTAACACTGGGCATTTAAATATGTTTGATTGTTTAATCTAGGTCTACTATCTGGATAAATGTTATATTTTCACACTTACTGTCTGGATAACTGTTAAAGCATCTTTCAAATTCACACTTGGACACTGTTTGGCCGTTACTGGTAACTATCCCCTTTCTTAGACCGTGACGGTTAATTTTGATCCCACATTCGAGAGTCAAGTTTTGTCCTTCTGTTACATTGATCACTGATTGCCCGTGGCATGGAACTAAAAGAAAAAGAAGAAATTGTTAGTTTCTTACAAAGCGAATGTCAATGTCTGTTCGGTAGGCTACAATTTTGTTACATGTTATTTCTCCCAATCCCATACTGGGATAGAGTTGAACTTTTACACACCTATTTATCGTAATCGGACAAAATACCAGATACTGAAGTCTTTCGAAGAGCGGGTCTGCAAAGCATCCACACAATCCTGATGCAGTCCCAGCTGCGATGGGCAGGACACGTCTGCAGAATGAAAGACCGCCGCATCCCTAAACGAGTCTTTTATGGCCAACTAAGCGAAGGAAAGCGCTCGCAAGGTGGTCAAAGAAAACGCTTCAGGGACACCCTCAAAGCTTCTCTGAAAGCGTTCAGCATAGACCCAGGCACCTGGGGGACAGAGGCACATGACAGAGCGTCATGGCGTCGCGCTGTGAAAACTGGCGCACAGGTTGCTGAGGAAAAGAGAACAACGCTGGCAGAAGAAAAACGCCAGAAAAGAAAAGCAAGGCAAACGACACTAGCTCCAGCTGGAATAACCTGCCCAGTGTGCGGCCGAACATTCCGGGCTCACATAGGTCTCACCAGCCACATGATGAGGCACAAAACCCCAGTGCAAAGCCCTCAGCCCCCTGGATGACAAAGTGGTCATCATCGAACCACGATGGACGAACTATATATATATATATATATATATATATATATATATATATATATATATATATATATATATATATACCTAAATGCATTAGTGCAGAAGCAAACGTGTGATTATTTCCAGATGATTGCACAATATAGATCTATATCTAGGACAATACGAACAACACAATACATGCTTCTTACAGGAATGAGGATCAAATTGGAACATGTCTTTCCATCCAGAAAAAAAAAAACAATGATTAAAATTTAAAAAAATTAAAATAACTACTTCTTTATTTTGAATCAGCTTCTCAGACTAAAAGTCAAATATCTAGGTGTTGTAGTAAACCGCCATATTGATGAAATATTTAAGAAATCAACCTAAGCAGTAGTGTTAATTAATAGAAATGTTTACAAATCAATCTTCTTCCCTAGTGCAGGGGTCGGCAACCTTTTGAGGCGGAAGAGCCAAAAATGACAATTTACAAAATTTCTAAGTTTTTAAAGAGCCACAAAGTTTTTTCTTGCCAATTATAAATAGTACTGACACACTTTTTTATCGGAAAAACACGAATCTATTTATTCATAGATAAGTAGTGTTTTTTCACAACATATTATACATATATATATAAATAGAGAGAGAGAGAGAAAGAGAGATAGACTATATATATTGCATCCTTAGATAATTTTTTTTTTATTTCAGTAACAGCTAAAGCAGTTAAACATTTAATTACAACACTAATTCAATGGGAGCTTTGGCTTTGCATGGTTTTAAAAAGTTTGGATACATTCGGCTCATAACTTGTTTTTAGTTTCAAACACGACTTTCAATTTTCATTTATATTTATGCAAGAGAACGCTTTCTCGCACTAATTAGGTCAGTCCAATGTCAGCACCCTAAATGCCAACTTCACTTCACTGTAGAAATCTGGGAGATTATTCCATGCGCCGAATCAACTAGCGACATTCCATACGGATAATAAAGATTATTATTATTATTATTATTATTCCTTTTAAAGCTGTCCACTTTTGTTGCGTTACATACATACATTTCTGGACTTCCAACACTTGTAACTTGCTTTTTTAACTCTGTAAATTATCTAATACACTAAAATTTTTCTTTTTAAATCGATCAATTGCATTTCTAGAGATCCAGTAGGCTTATCAATTCCAAATGGATCAATGTGGATTTCGTTACTATTTGTTTTGAAAGAAGGAATTACTAGAAATGTTCTAATGTTGTTTTTTTTGTTTTTTTTTTTGGTTTCGAACTGCTCATCTCTGTCAAGAAAAACATCTTTGAATTTTTTTCTAAATGTGCTGAAGTAATTAATGTCAAAAGCTAGACATTCAAAATGAAGTAACTCACGGCTCTGAATATCTTCTGCAAAAAGAATTAATTTTTATTCAAAACAAACAAATTCTTCTACCAAACCATATGATGGGTTTCCTTTTCCTTGCAGCTTTAAATTCAGTCATTTATTGTTTTATCCACCATAAAGTAAAATGCTTGCAACCATTTGTCATTCTCTAATTCAGGATGATGATTAATGCATTTTTTCATTTAGGAATGTATTTATTTCATTTAAGCACAAAGCCAAACGTTTCAACCTTTGGAAAGCCATCGCACTTTGTTGGGAAGAAGGAGGTCGGAATACTGAGTCTCCATTTCGTTTGAGAATTCTTTAAACTGACCATGGTAGACTGTTTTTGACAAGATGATATTTAAAATCCTGATTACCAAATTTATGCCTCAGCTGTTTCGGTTGGAATCGTTTTAGGCACAAAGCACTTCCAAATTATACAGGAAAACGTGAGAATTTCATGGTTTATTTTGCTCCGAAAAATCGTTGTTGCCCTTTTATTTGTTCCTGTCATATTTCTGGCTCCATCAGTTGTTATTGAAACGATTTTAGTTAATCCATTTTAATGTTTTCAAGGTATTTTGCATGGCGTTGGCTACATCTCGTCTAGTTTAACACGAGACAATTTCTTCTTTTGGGCCTTGGGAAAACATATACCTGACAAAAAGGGCAACTCGTGCTTGTCTTTTATGTCTCAAGACTAATCTATAGCAAGTTATAAGACAGAAGAAAGTTGAATATCTTCCACCTGCAAATATGTTACATTTGAAGACATTCTATTCTATAGCTATTCTATCTTGTACTATTTTAGCCGATAGTAGCAAATCTTTGATTTTTTTTTTCTGGTTTGTTTTTGAAATTACGAAACAGTTCTTCCGATGCAGGCAGGAAGCAGTCTTTGACATACTCGTCATCTGTAAATGGTTTGCCTCATTTTTCAACTTGTAGTGGTACAACAGGATTAGCACTAATTGTAGATTGCTTCTAACTTTAAGAAGATAATTCGCTTCTAACTCATTTACTTGAAACAACAAACTATACACAGCTAAAGCGAGTGGTGAAGATGTCAATTCGTCTTGCCTCAAAAGCGAATTAAATCCTTCATAGAAACATCCAACGGACTGACAGAAGGGACGACGTGTGTAATGGGGGATGGGTTTGGTGAAAAGCGAGTACAAGTGGCTGAGAGATCTAATCGGTGCCAAATCGTCTTTAAACGATTCAGAACTATTTTTTTAAAATCTTTTGATAAAATAAATAATATTTGCGCATGGAACTAAAGAGCCGCAGCTTCTCATCCAAAGAGCCGCATGTGGCTCGCGAGCCGCAGGTTGCCGACCCCGGCCCTAGTGCTATTAGATCATGGAGCTAACGAGGAAAACCAGTGACTTAACAGAATTTAGGTCATTGGTTAATATGCATGACTAAATGCTGACGCGTAGGACGTAATCATCTTTTTTTGAAGTAACGTCTGTATTGTATAAGATAAGATATGATAATCAAGTACATAAAACTAAAATGCTATTTAAGCTTGGTTAGTCCAATATTGGAATGTATAATCATTTATTTGGTACCCCTCAAGAAAAGAAAGAAACTAAAACAGACACTAAATAGAGCCGTGAGATGTATTATAACAAACGAATATACACTTTAAACTAGAGTGACATCATTTAGTAAAATCACTAAATTTGTAAGTGTTCTTTCTTCCCTAAATGCTTGAGATAACTTACTGTGTAACAAAAACATAATCATAAGTCCTATTCCAATTGGAGATAGGCTTAAGCCTGTAGGCCTACTTTTATCCAACATGATTGTCTATCTTGACTTGTTGGTTTTGTCAGGGTTCTTCTGAATGAATAAATTATTCACCTAGATTTTTTTGAAACAATATGTTATGACCTATGGTTATGACATGGTAATAATTACATTAATAGTTACACGATTTCCTAGAAGAAATGAATGTATTTTATATATTATTAGACAACTGAATACGTTTTAAAGGTGAATATTTTAAAATAGTGACTTCTTTCCCATGAAACGAAAAAAAAAACATATCCTCTTGTAAACAGTCAACCTTTCGACAAGGCACACATTTATGTAATACCAGTTATGTTGTTCGTGTCAGTATAAATATAGATCCATGTAAAGCAAACTAACCTTCCGAGACATTGCATGGCTCAGTGAACAAGGAAGATAATCCGATACTCCGTGTAACATGGAACTACTCCATTGCAGGTTCTACACATGTCATGAATACAGAGGCAGCCCTTGAGAGTGGCGAGTGCCAAATGCTCAGGCTCCTCGTCTAAGGGCGGCCCCACGAAAGATATATTCTTTTATCATCGCCAACATTGCATACTAGTACGCGAGGCGCCTGACACAAATTCGGATGTTCCGTACTGCAATCTGCAGGGGAAAAAATAGTAAGAAATAAATATATGTCTGTAGTATTTTATGGGTAGGAAACACTCTCGTGGTGGATCTATAGTTGACACATGCCAACACGAAAATATGTAGGCCTAAACACATGTCATGTATAAATATGAAAATATTGCTGTAACCCTGCCTTGCACCAGTGCATGTGGTACCTAAAAGCGCACTATCGAACCAGAACAGGAAGACGCTGGGAGAGAGGAAAAGAACAGTTTATCACGTGATAAGGGAAGAGTCAGAATTGTTGGGAACTAAGGAGCCGTCTTTGGTGCAGCCTGAAGTCTGTAGTAGGGACCTGGAGCGAAGCAGGCAAGGCTGTCGTTGGTCCGTATTCAGGTTTGGTGAGAAAGGATTAATAGAATTAGGAACAAGACTCTTTCAATGTAGAAGACTGTTATTGGTGGTATGTGTTTGTCCTGGTGAATATGCACATGCAGTGGCGTCACTAGGGGGGTCACACCCCAAGTGAAAAAAAATTTTGGACTTTTGGAACAAATGACAATTTAAAAAATAGTGTCAGTGGCTAAATATTGGAACATGCTATTCACAAGTGATAAATAGATCTTTATACATTTGTACAAATATTTCGGCTAAGCATATTTTAATTTTTTAATGAAATTCTACAAAATGTCCAAAACATTACATCATACTTTATATCAAAGGGAGATGTGAAACCTTACTTTCAGCTGCAGGTATATAAACACTGCTTTGATTTTTAACCACAATTTATCAAATCTATTGAAACAGTAGCTAACATCGTACTATCAGGATGCCAACCAGTCGTCAATGACGACATTGTTCAGGCATAAAATATTATTGAAATCTCACATTGGAAAGTAAATAAGTGGCACTTGAGATTTCAAAAGATAATGATGTAATTGATATTGAATGTAAAAGAAGCTCTAGTCAAGATGAAAGAAATGTTCTAATGAATCTGTTGAATGATATAGACTTAAATATTTTACCACTATATTAAAAATTTTGCCAATTTCACATGAATAAGGCAGAAAATTATCTCGAGCACAAGGAAAAGTACGCCACTTGTTAAAAGAAAGGTTCTGGTGCTTCCTAATTGGGAATCATTTAGTCACCTCCTAGCAAGAAATGGTATAGGTTTTTTTTTTTTTTTTTTTTTTTGTCAACTATTATCAACTAATTCTATAGAAATGAAATAGAAATTAGTGACTCAATAAGTGGTGGAAATAAAGTCCCGAAATGGGAACATCAAAAGATGTATGAAGAATAGGATCAGGATTGGAAAATAGGAAAACAACGGCATCCAGCTACGAATACAATGGGCAAAGAACTCGTTGCTATGAATGATGTCTAGAAGGAAGAATATAGTGCACAGATTGTTTCTCACAGATTGTTTTCTATAAAATCAGAATATTTGACATTTCGTGGCCATTTGAGTCTTTATCGAATATAAAGCTTCCATAAGATGATGGAAATGTTGTGTAGATAGAGCCCATAACTGAAAGTGTATCTATAATGTTGAAAATGTTTATAAATGTTTTAGAAAGCCACGTAAACGTCACACTGCTAAAGAGTCAGCATTACTGTAAGCACCTTTGTATTTGATTTGACAGCACACCTGACATAGTACACACTGTAATGACACAAGATGCGTAGAAGTTGAGGTGAATCGGGTTTTTCCATAGTGACGTGACGAGTAATTAAAAAGTAGGAGAACGGAACTAGAAGAATAACGGACAATACGCCTTAGAGGACGACGCTAGGCTAGCGACGACAGAGGACTGTGCCCTTTTTATTGTTCATTATTTTGTTAAAGTTATCAGCCTGCGTGATCAAGTATATTCTTGAATCATTCTGTTGTTGTGTCTTCTTTGAACTCGCATGCACCATTAACATATAGAATCATCAACAAAATAGACCATCAACAACACTAATCAGATTCACAAGTTATACGATTTTAAGGGAGAAAAACGAAAATAGATCTACTTAATATCCTAAAATGTCTAGAAAGAGGGTAAGGCTCGTGTTAGCTTGAATTTATGATATGTCGAGCTCAGGAATATAAACACTGCAGCTTCGGTCTATGGAGGAGTACAGGAATTTTAAGAATCAACAGAAAAGCTGTTTAACAGATGTGTATAACATTCACTTAATCTATGCGGTCAACATTCTTTTTTAGAAAATGCTTCTAGCCTAAAATTCTTGGTACAATGGAAATCATTTTTTCGTTCTAAAATTATAGCATCGTAGCGCATATTGTTGCTATTCAGCATTTGCTCAATTATGTCCCTTTATTTACACTATACATTCCTCTTGAGAGTTTTTAAAAATGTCACATTTCTCTCCCTTGGAAATGTGTTAATTTCTTTTCTTCCTTAAATTTATTTGTTTAAAACTACTGGAAAAGTAGAATCAAGTTAATGATTTTGTCTTGTATGTTTTAAAAATAGACCATTAATAGAAAACTTTACACACAAAAAAAAGTAAACTATAAAACTAAGTTTAGCATACAAGGACACTTTATTGTAGTCAAATAGTATTTTCATTTAAAACACACAAAAAAGTCATTAGTAAAACACACACACACACAATTCAGTTCACTACAATCACACACCTTCCATGTAAGTCTATCCAGAGCCAGTAAAGATCAAATTCAAAGTTTGAGCAGAGTGATGTATATATGTCCATAAAAACTATAAATACTGGTACATTCAAAATGAATTAACTTATTTGATAAAATACAGACGTTACTTCAAAAAAGATGACTATGTCCTAGTCCTACTGTGATAATATAAACAGAAGTTATGTTCACAAAAACTTAACATTATTGAGTTAGGACTTCAAAAAGGCAGCACACAAATAGACAACTTAAGATAATTACACTAACCATATATTAAAATTTAATTAAAACTTAAAGCTAACATAATAATTATGTACCTGTAACTTTAAAAGATTCTGTGATTCTTAGTCCCTATTTAAAATAAAGTGCTTACAATGTCCTGCTATAACTGATTCAGTACTAGTAGCCAGGCACAGTCAAGCTAAATATTTGTAAGAAGTTACAGCTTCAGCCTATATTTGTTCCCCTGGCAATCAAATAATTAAATAACTATAACCCAATGAAAACTTTTCACATGTAAATTATAAGTGAGTCTTGTGTGAATGTACATTTTGTTTTTTTTATAGTTATAATGTTTTGTTTGGTGTAATGCACAAATTGTAAGACTAATTTCCCTACGAACAATAAAGATAATCATTATTTTTATTATTAACATCTAAACATTGGAAGCCATATTTCAATACATTAAAACAAAGTCATGTCAACATTTTAAACCAGAAATGTATCAAATGTAAATTGAAATAAATGTAAACGTTATCCTTATTAAATAATTCTTATATGAAACTGATCATGATAAATGTGAATAAATCTTTTTTGCCTATTTTTGACAAGGGGAAACAAATATGTTTTAAAATATCATCTGACTTCAAAGGGAGGCTGAAACAGAAAACAGAGGCAGGTTCAGGAAGGAAATGGTTTGAGAATCAAAGGTGACTGGGATACATGTTTGCGAGAAGATTACCAATTTCAAACCCCTAATTATTTTTTTGTTTCCCCATCTATAATGATGTTACTCGCAAATACAAAGTTTCTCGTATGAATTTATTTTTTAAAATTCTGTTGGCAATGGAGAAATAAATCAATATTTTATAATTTCATCTTAAAATGTATCAGAAACCCATAGGGTTTTTAAGATAAATTGGAGCTGGATAGGACATACTTTGCAAAAACCAACTACAAATGTAGCAAGGCAGAAATTGATTAGAATCCACAGGAAAAGAGTGGGTAGCCATAAACAAAACTGGAAGAGGTAAGTCATCAGTGAAGCTGGGGATACTTGAATGACATGGGAGCAGATGAGTTTGGTTGAGAGGTGTGGCTGCAGCCCTATGCTCCTCCTGGGAGTACACAGGAATAAGTCAAGTCACAACAGGGGGATACACAGGAATAAGTCAAGTCATATAGTGTAGCATCACATACTAAAAATACTGATTACTAAAATTACATTATTCCCCTTAAGGAGCATGTTTCCCATGTTCATAGGATAGGTACACAAATATTGAAAAGGAAACATGACAGCACTCTAGCCTGATCAACAATGCTTGCAGACAATATAATCCTTTTTTTTTTCAGTGGTTTGTCTAGTATAAATATCATATCATTTTCCATATAACCTATTGTCCTCTCTCCATCACATTTTGGTGATCTTTCTTTCCTTAGAGGATTATTATGTATTATGAAAAGTATATATTATGAAAGAGATTGAATTTATTAAGTTAAGTCATTAAAAAACTATGAAATGAATGGAAGAATGTACAAAATATATAAATATATTTACAACACATGCTGCCAACTCTTGCTAGTTTATACTAGGGTAGAGTACTGAAAGCTTGGTTCAATGTGGAGCTCCATATTGTGTTCTGTTTTGTCATGAATACAGTACTGTACTTTATTGTTTTAGTTCAGAATACATCAGAGAATAAACTGATCCAATACCTTAAAACAAAGGAAAAGTGTGTACTTTTGGCAAGCATAGAACTTTTACCACAGAAAATTATCTGATAAGACAGGAAAAAAACAACAACACTTTATGAAGGAATCAAGATGTGTGTAATGAAAATAACAGCAAAAACTGGCCAACACTTGCCTGCCAGGGTATGGCCCAGTTATTGAGCACTGATTTATCAGGGCACATTATTTAAATTACACAATTATAAGACACCAGTGAACTAGCATCATGCTACTATGATCTATAATGTTTTTTTTAACACTGCTTTCACCGAAACATTTTCATTCCTTAGAAGTTTCATGGTGACTGTCCTTCAAGTAAAGAACACCACTAACAAAGATCATTATCACTAACAAAGATTATTATCACCTTTTAAAAAACTACAGGTCTGTTTTTATTTAACAATGCATTACAACGAACAGCAACCAACATCATTGTCAATATAAATCTATGTACAACATTTCCTGCTGTCACTGATGGTGATACAAATAAAAGCAATCATCTTCAGTGTCTGTAGCAACTATACACAAGAACTCGCGACATTTCCTGCAGTAGAAAAGGGACTTTCTGCGACACCCTTCCCTCTGACATCTTCTAGCCTTCCTCTTAGCCTTGGCAGGAAAATGATCATAGCAATCGAATCTTGAAACCCTGTTCACATCCACAAAATCTGTGATTTCTGAGCAAAGAGATTCTGAAATGGTTGCATAACATTTAGTAGGAATCAATGTGATGAGCAAATATGAAAAGCTATCAATAAACATTCAATACAACTCTTTCTTAACTCTAGTTGCCTTAAGTAAACTTATCACTAATAACTAGTTTCTTTGCCTATTCCTATTCATATTTGAAGAACCATATTATACCGATAAATATCACATAATTTGACGTAATGACAATCAAATGAGCATGCACTGGAAAACAGATGTCATGACAATCGACTAGATATGCACCAGAAAACAGATGTCATGACAATCGACTAGATATGCACCAGAATACTCATGTCGTGACAATCGACTAGATATGCACCAGAATACTCATGTCATGACAATCAACTAGATATGCACCAGAAAACAGATGTCATGACAATCAACTAGATATGCACCAGAATACACATGTCATGACAATCAACTAGATATGCACCAGAAAACAGATGACATGACAATTGACTAGATATGCACCAGAATACACATGTAATGACTATCAACTAGATATGCACCAGAAAATAGATGTTATGACAATCGACTAGATATGCACCAGAAAACAGATGACATGACAATTGACTAGATATGCACCAGAAAATAGATGTCATGACAATCGACTAGATATGCACCAGAAAATAAATGTCATGACAATCGACTAGATATGCACCAGAAAACAGATATGACAATGGACTAGATATGCACCAGAAAAAATTATGTGAATGTTTCTGTTGTGTTGTTTTAGTTTGAGAAAAAACTCCTTGTAATCACAACTAATGTTAAAGGATCAATAAAGCAGCCTTAGTCTTAGTATCTTAATCAGAACCGAAACTTTGATTAGTTCAAAATATTTGTAAAAAAAATAAAAAATTCCTTAATCTAACTTAATTTGTATTAAAAACAGAATCTCAAGAGTGCAAGACTCTGCCCTAACATCACTATACAAAGCCTTAATACAAGTATTCAATTAAAATTAAGCAACAATTAAAACATCTGTTTATGACAGTAAATGTATGAGCATGTGTCTATACTGAAACTGGTAGAAGGTATATCTATGGCAGAAAGTGGTAGAATATTTGCCAATAACTGCAAATTGTCAAAACTGCATCTGTAAGAGCAATGTTTATGCTAAATATGATGCATCCATTTGTTCTCTAGTTAAATATGTAAGCCTTACCATCTTCTGCTGTCTCGCAGGTCATGATCAGACTTTGTGTGAGTGTGTCTGTCAGTGCTGTATCTAAACACTCTTCTAATACTTCTTCCTTGACATCTATGTCCTGGTTGGAAAAAAATGTATCTTCTCTTCATTATCATTATTATTATAGCTTTTATATAGCACTACTTTCATGCTTATAGCATGCTCAGAGCGCTTTTTGGTCCAATCTCATTTGTGGACCAGTGGGGGGGAGGGGGTATCTAGGAGTTGGTTTTCCGAGCTGCCTTTAGGCGCTCAGTAAACACAACTCTGCCCGAGTAGGGTGTCGAACAGAATCCATAAATTTACAAAACTAACATTAGCCTTTAAAATGATTAAATGACATAGTTAAGTACAATATCTCTTTCAAACCTTGCACTTTATAGGGCAGATAAAGTAATGATTTTGTTTTTGTTACCCAGAAACGTCCTAAAAATCTGGAAATTCAAATTCTTCAGAAGCCAAGTGCAACGAAATGTTAAAAAAAAAAAAAAAAATTTTTTTGGGTGTTCAGGAATAGCTTCATAAATCTTGCCTCTACACTCTGCTGTATCCCAACAAGTCTGCAAAGGATATTTCTATTTATTCACTCATTTTAGAAGGCTAAAGCACATTAGTACAACAGGAGCTGTTAACAAAATATTAACATAAAAACTAAACTTACACAATATTCTTCTGTATATGATTCTTTAGCTGGCTGTGGTAATGTTACAGTAGTGTTATTATGAGAATCATTATTGATCTCATTTCTCAAGTCTTCTGTCATAACTGTTTCTTCTTCAACATTGCATGGTATATCTAAAAATGAATACAAAAAATTGGCAAAAGTGGTAGAAATAAACATTCAGGCAAAGAAAAGGCCTAACTCTAAAAAAATTATTTTTATTTTAACATGAGCCTGATCATTTCTAAGACATAAACATTACACCATTTCAATCTACTCAAGCATTAACCCAATGGGATTAAAAATAAATGTGTGATACTCGTAAATTCAATTTTGTTATTGCTAAGTATACATTTTGTGACACAATATCCAAAAGTATGCCAGGAATTTTTTACAACTAAATTTACTGGACAATAATTCAACATAGAATAATGAACACTTTAATAATTTAAATTTAAAGAACAGAATTAAACACACTTAAAGTAATCCAGGTATGAATTCTCAATATCAATGAATTCAAATAATAAATAAATAAACATTATAAGAATTGTAAATTAACAATGAACAAGTGAACCTTTAAGATTCAGTTGGAAGTAATTGCTAACCAATGTCAAACTTAAATTTCATGGCCACATCACAAGGTCCTCAGGGCTCGCAAAGACATTCCTTTAGGGAACAGTACCAGGAAATAGAAGAAGAGGAAGACAGAGAAAATGATTGGAAGACAACATAAAAAAAATGGACAAGCCTATCAGTGAATAAACTGCTATCCAAGAATAGAAAGGACGGTTGACAGATCTTGTGTGGTGCCCCTAACCCTAACCCCAATGATCCAATTGACTAAGGGATAGGTGAAGGTGAATTGGAAGTACAATTAAACTTTATCTCTCCCGAATTATTTAACTTTCTTCAATATTTATTGAACAGCCTTCCTGGTCTGTTATAATAGTTGGTTTTGTTATGGGGAATATAAATCATGAATATGTGTTCATAATTATTTAAACAATATTGCAAGTGCACTCATTAAACATTTTAAGGAAAAGCATATTTAAGAGTGACTTTTACAGTTATGAAATTTCGTTCCGAGATTTTAACACAGTTTTCTTATGCTAATATTTTCAATCAAGAATACTCAGACTATGGCCTGCAGATCATATCCAGCCCGTGCACCCAAGGCCGGTCCTACAGGTTGCGGGGCCCTATGCGAAACGGATTGCGCTGGGCCTAATTTGGGTTGTGATAAGGATAATAAGTATAATAAGTGAAAATTAAGATTTTGTATTAGATCTATATTTGTATGCTAGTGACAGGCTAGTGACAATTAAAGTAAATTAAGCATTTGAAGTTCTTGTTTTGGTTAAAATTCGACTTATTATTAAATTTTTATTAAATGAAAGCTGACAATGCCATTTTTTTTATCGAGAGTAGGATTGGCATTTTTCATATTGAATGACACATCGAAATGACAATTTTGTCTGTTATAAGATTTGCATCAGTTAACAGAAGATTTTAATAATCTCAGGACATTTTCATGACTTTTTCTTTTATTTTATAATTTCAGACCACCAGGAACCCTTGAATAATAAGTTTAAATGGTTTAATTTAATAATTTACACCTAGAATTCGTATTGCGCGGGGCCCACTGCGGCAGCATAGGTTGCAGTGGCCTAAGACCGGACCTGCATGCACCCACTGCAATCCGGCTTGTAGCTTCTGTCCACACTGCACAATGAAACTAATAAGGCTGGGCTCCAATGGACTTAAGGATTTTTTTGTGGTGGTGTTGCCCTTGACTGCAGGAAAGGTTTAAGGCCCCCAGTCCAAAAAAAGGTTGAGCACCTGATTTAAATTAGTGCCCTTGTAGCAGAACTGAAGCCATTCTGTTCTAAGATTTGAAAAGAGTGCCTTTCAAAGAAAAACTCACATTTCCATACTGACTCTGTCACTAGACTAGAACTTAACATTTCCTGAGAGAATGCAGAAAAATAATGAAGGCAAGGAAGCGATATACATCAGCTCAGAATCAAAGAACTTAATTTATAGTGGTCCTCAATACAGTACTGGGTTAGTTTTTCAACTGATTTTGCAATGTATTCTTGTTTTAGTAACTGCAATAAACTTCAACAAAGTTTCAGATATGAGAAGCTAAACCAAGTTCTAGATTTCATGGCAGTGTAATATGTAATGATAATTTAACCAAAAAAAAATACATTCAAATAAATTTACCTTGCTTGGGTGTTGAAGACTTCTGGTGGACTAGGTCAGTAGTATTATCTTTTAAGATACTTTTCAGAGTATAACAGTCAGTTCTGTGTAGAAGAGTATCTGTGCTAACAGGTTGACTCGGTTGGCTTACATGTGATTCCTGGTGAAAAAAAAAAAAATCAGACAAGATAAAGGCTCAAGCAATAAGTGATAGACTACAATCTAGAATTATTATCTATTAAAATCAATGTACTTGTTTTATTATTTTTTGATACTCTAGCACAAATTAAACAACAAATGTTTTTAGTTCACTGTCTAAATCTTAGCAAAGTATCTTTCATAAAGTTTGTTGCAAAAAATCAAAATGTTTAAGCAGTTCCTTGTATCATATTTTGGCTCAAGCCTGCATTCAATAAATACCTGTGACTCTAATCTCTTCAAGAAAAGAATACTTCTGCCACTTGGTTGCCTTTCATTATTCTGTCATATAAAAAAAATTTTTTGATAGTACAATTAATTGTCTTTCTTGGCAAATCAAATCAACTAATCCACCTGGATTTGACTAGTGAAATAAACTTGCTTAATGTAAACACTACAATTTGAATGTATTACACAAATGTAAAAAGATTTGCCAAACTCAAACCATATACACAACAAATAGCTGTGCCTAAACTCAAATCTCAAACTCACAACCCCCCAACACATACATACATACATGCTCTGAAAAATTCTTTGATGAAGTAGTTCTAGATGTAGCTCTAGCTCTAAATGAAGAAATACCTTTAATTTTTTTCTCCAATCAAATATAGATAAATAGATATTTCCTATTACACTTGAGTCTCTCACACATACATGTTCAATTAAAAAGTAGAATCGCTAGGAGTGGAAAATTTTTCAATTCATTTAGAGAACTTGCAAACTCATCAACATAAAAAATGGTTAGTTTATTCAAGAAAAAAAAAAAAGAAAAAAATCTTCTTATTTGTTTTATAAAAGTCAAAGAAGAAGAATTCGATAAAAGTCAGTATTGGCTTTTGATTTTATACACACAAAAAATAATGTCATAGAAAACAAAAATAAATACCTGTGATTTTAAAGTCTCCAAGATAAGTATTCCTTTAGGCCCCTTACTACTTGATGGTAGTATTACATTTCCCTTGCTTCTTGATGGTATTACATTACTCTTGCTTCTTGATGGTATTACATTACTCTTGCTTCTTGGTGGTATTACATTTCCCTTGCCTCTTGGTTGTATTACATTACTCTTGCTTCTTGGTCGTATTACATTACCCTTGCCTCTTGGTTGTATTACATTACCCTTGCTTCTTGGTGGTAATACTTTTTCTTTACTATTTGCTGGTATATCATTTCTCTTGCTGCTTGGTGGTATTTCATTACCCTATTTCAAAATATTTAAGCACTTTAGAAAAAATGGTATTTCTAAAATTATAACCATGCAATAAATGTAGAAAAATATCTAAATAACTAGTAGAAAAGTGATCCTACAAAAGGTATAAAAATGCAAATTCACTGGTCCTGTTTTTTTTTTCACAAATTTAAGTCAAACAATTACCTGCAACACAAGCCTCTCTGATTCACTGATGATCTGACTAGGCTGACTAATGGAGCATATGTCACTAACACTACCATCATTGGAAGACTAGAAACAAATATTGGTCTTTTAAAATGAATTAATCATAGTTCTACAATGATCAGACAAACTAATACATGTAATTATATATAAGATAGCTAATTGGATTATAGTCAATAAAAATATTTCTGGCTAACAAGTAAAACTATTTCAAAATATGAAATTGTGTGGACTATTAAAAATTAATTAAAATTGTGAATGTAGTTTTACTGAATCAAAAATGTATACAAAAAGCTCTAGAAAAAAATTACAATTAAAAATGTATCATTTAAATATTTTTTTTTTTAATCTTTGGTCAGTCTTTTAATAGAACTTATAGAAATATTGAGGAATCTACAGTAATTGTAAGTTACTTTACTAATTACATGTACTGTTTAAATTTTAGTACCCAAGAAATGAAATATAACTCAAGTTTAAAAACAACAAATTTAATCGTTTACCTTTGAAAGCTTAGAAGGAATGTTTTGTGAAGAATTACTTGACTTTGTTCCAAAGTCTATTTCTGCTAAAACCTAGAATGAGAAATTTTTACAACTTTACGATAGCATGTTAATTAAGATCAAACAACTGAATCTTAAGGAATTAGTTCTTGATCCAAACGTTATATTCAAAGTGCCGATCAGCAGGCGACCTGATTAGATTGTTACATAATTATCAGCATTTACTATTCTTCTTTTCATGTCAGTGCTATTGTTATTCAGGGAGAATGAAAACGTTTCTAGTTGTATGGGCTACTGTATTAGTGTGCATGCTAAGAACCAGTGTTTCAGTGCGAATGACAAATAATACGATCATGAATGATTTTAAGTACACACATAAACTGCAATGAGCCTATGAGCATACAGACAATAGGTAATAAATATAGCCGTACAGGAGGAGCTCAGGTTAAAATGAGGACAATATGAAGAGTTGCCTCCCATTGTACTTCCTAGGCAATGTTAGCTACTTGAATAATGGACAGACTAGATTGGTGCTCCAAACATTTCTACCTATTCCTTGAAAGCTCAATCCCACTACTTCGGTAGACTTGGATGCGTTTTATTTGTATATAGCAGATAGAATTATAGATAGTGGTAAAGCCAGGGGGGGGGGGGGGGGGGGGGGGGGGCTGGCTGCTTACGTAAACAAACAACATTGGCATGCTAACTATCACAAGTAAAACTAAGGTATGCCACTGATATTGAGTTATGTACTTTTTCCTTGTCATTCTTCTTCATTATCGGCTAATGTGTATGACTGATAATGAACTATTATGTAAAAATAAACTTAAAGAGTTTACATAAATTTACTTCATACCAGTATTTGTTTACATGTATAACCCACAGGCAACAGAGGGGACGCAACAGAAACATATACTAGACAACATAGAACATGAGGAGGCTGAAGAACCTGACTCTGACTCATTAAGGGTAACTTATAATCATCTGTCATTAGCTTAACTTTTGCTGAAATATAGTTAAAATGTTTCTTGTGCAAAAAACAGAACTCTAGGATTCAAGTATATATTGTCAGTTATAGTCCCAAATTTTTTTACAACAGAAAATTACCTGTATGAGTAAAGGTTGGAAAAAGATGACTAGGAAAATAATATTTGGGTTCAATTGTTACTCTTAAAATGAAAAATTTCATATGAGTTTTAAATTTTCCAAAACAAAGTTTTTCTGAAAATAACTAAGAAAAATTTGTGTGCAATTACATATAAACTCTGTCGCCATATTGACTTTTCTGTTTCAAAATGTCATCTTTTCATCTGGAAAGGGAGCTAGAGTGAAACCGTTAATCACTCAATCAATCAAACGTTAATCCTTTTTATAATTTCTGCTAATGATAGCATTTGGCATTAAATAGGGGGTGGGGCGACTCGATAAAATAATTTAAATTAGTAATTAATAATAAATTATACTAGTGACAATTTTTTTTATTTTGTAATACCGGTACAAAAAGAAAAAAGTATTGGTTTGTCGGATGGGCGGAAGGCAATTGCATGTATCACCCCTCACACCTGGTACAACCCTTTTTCATTTTATATTTACTAATGATAAAATTTGAGATCAGAGTGTGTGCAACATAATGTACAAATGGGTTAAAACATCATATGTACATACAGCTTATATTATATAGATAAGACCCGCCCCCCCCCCATTCAGAGGGCTAGAGTGGGGAGGGTAGTAGAAGCAAGTGCCCCCCCCCCCACCTCACTGAATCAGCTAAGATACCAGATGTGTAGTGACATAAT
The DNA here is from genome assembly GCF_947242115.1 of Biomphalaria glabrata. Lineage (NCBI taxonomy): Eukaryota > Metazoa > Mollusca > Gastropoda > Planorbidae > Biomphalaria > Biomphalaria glabrata. Next base: position 4,892,243 of record NC_074723.1, read on the forward strand.
ATAAAAATTATATAGTAATTCAACTAATTTTCTTCACAAACTATGATTTCTAATTAAAAGGAGGACCGCCCCCCCCCCCCCCCCCCCCCACTCAAAGAGTTTAGGTGGGAAGGGCAGTATATAGATGTATTTACCCCTCCTACCCCACCCAATAGGCTAAAAGGGGAACGACATAATGATCAGTTTAAGTATCAATAACAAGTTTTAATTACACAGATATTTAATTGATTCCGTTAACAGGCTGTGATTTCTACAAATAAATAGGATCGCCCCCCCCCCCCCCCCCACTTAAAAGTTTATGGTGGGGGGAGGGGCAGGATTGATGCCATCGCTACCTCCCCATCCCACCAAATCGGCCAACATACTAGAGGGGGGGGGGGGGGGGGCGAAATAATCTAAAAGTAGGTTGAAATACAAATAAATAGTATATATTATTAATATACCTAATAAATTTGTATACCAATTGTGTCATTTCTTTTAAAATTCGTCTGCCCCCACCCTCCCCGCCAGTGGTTAGCTTCTGCCCTAACATAGCTGAAACCACCACAACTGTCAAATCTTGTATATCCAGTTCTATGAAAATATGATCATACCACCAAAAATTGTTTAAAATGATTCCTCAGACTTAGATCTAGATTCAGAGTGACCAAATCAAAAATGTATTCATGATCATAAGATTACTTGATGAAACTTACTCGAAGTCGCTCTCTTTTAAGAACAGCGCCTCTTATTTTGGCTGTTTTTGTTCCAACTGGTCCATTTGAAGTTTTGTCAAAGTCTAAATCAAGCCCCTTTCTATTGTTACCTGAATCTAAAGCTGTGCATAGGTCTTTGTGTGGAAAGTTGAAATTACTAGGAATCGTTCCAGGAATCAAACTTAGCTTAACTTTTTTAATTTGTTCTTCTGGCAATAATATTGACCTTAAAAAAGATGGACGAGTTCTTAATTCAAAGTCAGTTTCATTGAAATGGTCACTACATAACGCAGCTGTAGAGCTAGGATTAAAATTAGCTCTCTTGGTTTTAATTATCCATTTTTTACGTAATACTGGATCTTTAGGAAACGTGAAGAAATGTTTACCGAACGTTAAAGCACTATTCTTGCATCCATACGCACTACAGGTATTAACCATTGTTAATTAATATTTTGGGGTCTAGAAGTCAACTCATCTAGCTAGACTAGATCTTTATTTTCTATAGGCCGATTTAGTTAGATCTAGTCTAGATCTAGAGACACACTCGGGCTGACTCGGGGTAGGTCTTAGTCAAGACATTCAAGCTATTGACGTCAGGACAAGTAAATAAAGAATTTTATCTAAAAATATGTGGGCCAGGCATACTTAAAAAAAAAAAACTACGATTTTGATTTTAAAAATACCCAGAAAAAAGGAAACGAAATCATGAGCTAGAGATCTATATAGACATAGATCTAGATCTCAATCTATTGGGTTTAGATCTAACACCCGTTGTATAGATTCTGTGTAGGCTGGAGATCTTTAGAAGAAAATTCTCAAAAATAAGTCTATAATAATACGTTAAAATAAGAATGTTCCTTCAAAAGAATTAAGATCTAGATCTATAGAAATTTAACTAAGTAACAGGCAGAGGCGTAGCTAGCCATGTGCAAGTGGTGCGGGCTGCACTGATATCAAGTGATGATAGGGACATCAAAATAAGGATAAACTTTCTTAGTAAAAACAACACATTGTTCATACATGAACAAAGACTAACTGATTCGTTTGAAAAAGTTAATTACAAATTTGACTATTTAGCTACTTTATTAATTTCCCATGTTATTCTTACTGGAATTAAATGTAAGCTGTAGACCAGCTTGAGTCATCTCTCAATGCAAAGCTTTTTTTCCCACCCACTTTCTTCTGAGGCACTTACTACATGTTGCTATTTCATTGTTGGCAGTTATGCTGGTTTCATCTAGATCAGGGGTTCTCAACCCATGGGTCACGACCCTCTTGGGGGTCGATTGACGATTTTCCAGGTCGCCTAAGACCATCGAAAATATGGATTGTTTTTGTCTACTCTTTTATTGCTGTGTGGGTGGGGGTCGCGGCAGAGTGGGGGATTGTAAAAAGGGGGTCACCGAGCTTAAAAGGTTGAGAATCGCTAATCTAGATCTAGAGCTTATAGATAATTGTCATAGTTTATTTTCATTTCACTGATTCTTTTAAGTTTCAGTCATTTTGAAAAATAATTCACTGCTTCTTGTAAATTTGTATGACTACTGAGCATTGACAATGATATAAACATTTTTGATGCTAATTATCTGTTGTTTTTTCTTCTATGTTTTATTTTTCAGCACTAACTCACCTCACCATCACCTATCCCTTAGTCTGTTGAATCAATGGGGCACCACACAAGATCTGCCAACCGTCTTTCTCTTTCCTTTCTGTCCATATTCTTGGATAGAATTTCATTCAATGACAGCCTAGGCCTGTCCATCCTTTAATGTTATCTTTCCATCGATTCCTCTATTTTCCCTTTGTTTTTCATGGTACTGTTCCATCTGGAGAAAGGTCTTTTCAAGCCATGAGGGCCTTGTGATGTGGCCATAGAGTTTGAGTTTACGTTTCTTGACTGTGGTTGGCAGGTCATTGTGTGGTCCAATTACATATATCATTAACTAGTTAAATGTAATTCTGTATTGTAAGCAACATTATGGTCATTACTCAACACTGAATAGTCATATTGTTTGCTAGCTTAGACGGAGAAATGATCTCAGGTTAAAATAGTTGACAGTATGGAATCTTTGTAAGGATACAAATCTGATAATGCTACCTGGAAATAATCATATATTTCATTCCTTTTCTCTCAAAGCAGAATCTGGCACTTAATGGGCAATACAAACAAGTTAAAGAAGAATTGTAAAGACCAAGGTAATTTCTCAGAGTTTGTGAAATTACTACCCAAGTATGATCCACATTATTAATGTCATTTTATTATCTGCTTGAACTATGGCAGGAATTCGGGCTGCTGAAGCTGAGCTTTTCATAGAAACTTTACACAACCTAAGTTTAGATCAAATCATTAAAAAGCCAACTAGATTAAACAACACATTAGATCTCTTCTTAACCAACAGACCTGGATTAGTAGTTGATTATGATATTATCCCTGGTCTATCAGACCATGAGATCATAAAAATACACAGTCAGATAAAAGCAGTAGCCAATACAAAACCCAAAAGAAAAATCTTACTCTGGAATAAATGTAACCTAACACAACTACACCAAGCTGCATTAAACTTTCAACAAACATTCTTATTAGAAAAAGACATTAACCAACCAGTCGATGACCTCTGGAATTTTATTAAAAACCATCTTAAAAGCATTATAGAAAATCAAATACCAACTAAATACACATCAAACAAAATAAATAAATGCTGGTTTAATAATAGACTAAAGAAGCTTTGTAAACAGAAGGAAAACCTATATAGAAAATTTAAAGAAACTAATGCAGAAAGAGTTTACAAAAAGTATATAAAAATTAAACACTTAACCCAAAAAGTAAGCAGACAGCTGCAGAGTGAATACATAAACAATGTAATATCTAAAGACAACAACAAAAACCTATGGTCATACATTAAGTCTAAGAAAATGGAAACAACAGGCGTAGCGCCATTAAAAGATGAACATAACATAATACATAATGATAATGAAACTAAAGCAAACATTCTAAACAAATACTTTGCATCAGCATTCTCAGCCCCAGGAGACAAAGACATATTACTGAATTTGAACCAAGTAGACAACATAGAAGATATAGTAGTACAAGAAAATGGAATTCAAAAACTATTAGCCAACACCAAACCAAATAAAGCTTCTGGACCTGATGGTATTCCAGCTAGATTACTCAAAGAACTAAGTAATGAGCTAGCCCCAGTGTTCAAAATACTCTTTCAGGCTTCACTTAACCAGGGCAGAGTACCAAAGGACTGGAAAGAAGCTAATGTCACCCCCCTATTTAAAAAAGGAGAAAAATCTGACCCAGGAAACTACAGACCAGTATCACTTACCAGCATCACATGTAAAATCCTAGAACACATAATATGTAGCAACATCATAAACCACTTAGACAAACATAATGTCCTCACACCATACCAACATGGCTTTAGGAAATATAGATCATGTGAAACACAACTAATAGGACTAATTGATGATTTTTCAAAAGGTTTAGATAATAGTGAACAAATAGATGCTATCTTACTAGATTTTTCTAAGGCTTTTGACAAAGTTCACCACCATAGTTTGCTTAAAAAATTAAAATATTTCGGCATTAATGGTCCACTGCATCAGTGGATTAAAGACTTTCTGATAGGGAGAGAACAAACTGTAATAATAAATGGCTCTAAATCAACACCGATAACAGTAAACTCAGGTGTACCTCAAGGAACAGTCTTGGGTCCACTACTATTTTTAATTTACATAAATGATTTACCAAATTGCATTACTTCAGGAACAAAAGTCAGATTATTTGCAGACGATTGCATAATATATAGAACAATAAAAACAACACAAGACACAGATATTTTACAAAGAGAATTAGATGAATTACAGAAATGGGAATCAAATTGGAGCATGTCTTTCCACCCAGAAAAATGTCAGTTGTTAAGAGTAACAAAAAAACTAAAACAAATTAATTCCACTTATCTTATTCATGGCAAACCAGTAACACAGACTAAAAACGCAAAATACCTAGGTGTTATAATAAATGAAAAACTGTCATGGAATCCACATATTGATGAAACTACAAAAAAATCAAACAAAGCATTAGGATTTATTAAAAGAAATTTCTATAAATCAAATAAGAACATAAAACTAAAATGTTATTTAACCTTGGTTAGGCCAATAATAGAATATGCATCCTCTGTTTGGGACCCCTCAACTCAAGAAAACATTAAGAAACTAGAACAGACACAAAATAGAGCAGTGCGATTCATAACAAACGAATATTCACATTTGACTAGAGTAACACCTTTAATAAAATCACTAAATTTAGAAAGCCTTCAGGACAGAAGGCTCAAAAGTAAAGTAGCAATCATACATAAAACACTGAACCATAATCTTCAAATACAAAAACAAAATTTAATAAAATACTCTGAAAGACACAAAGATAAAGGCACATTCCTCGTCCCATATGCTAGGACAAATTTGTACAAATACTCCTTCTTCCCTAGTGCTATTAGAGCATGGAATGGGTTGCCTGAGCTAGCCAGGAAAACCAGTGACTTGGCAGAATTTAAGTCATTGGTTAATATGCATGACTAAATGCATGACGCGTAGGACGTAATCATCTTCTTTTTTGAAGTAACGTCTGTATTATATAAGATAAGAAGATAAGATAAGAAATCAATTCAGTAACATTTTTTGGTACACTGAATTTATAAAAATTTTTCTAACTTCATCACACCACTAACATGTCCTCACTAAAACAAACGGTTGGTTACAACCTAAATTCAAAGAGACATTGGCTAGTACAGATGAAAACTCTTCTACTAGGTCTAAGGCAGACGGATTGTAAGTTGCTATGCAGTCTTCATTTTCTTAACTCCCTTGGGTTTTTGGCCCCTGTACCAACTGAAATAAAGGATGTGTTAAGTATACATTAAAAAACAATGATTGTCAATTCAAGACTTATGCATTTAAACCAAAAGCATTAAAAACATTCTTAACTTGTAGTAAGGACGACATCAGTGGAGCAAGTTTTACCTTTTACGAAAGCATGTGCTTAGATCTGGTGGTTAGCAGAACTTCAAAGACGTATTGGCCACACGAAATTAAAGAATGCCAGATGAAAAACATGGAGAACAACTGAAGCGACAACAAAAAAAAGTACAGACCTTCATCAACAGAAGCCTGAGAAATACCCTAAAAATACACTGGTACGACAAAGTAGAAAACACCAAACTGTGGGAGATGAGTGGACAGAAAATATAGAAGTGCAGATCTTAGAGAGGAAGTGGAGATGGATTGGTCACACCCTTAGAAAAGATACCAGCAACAACAGAGCTAGGCAGGCCTTAGAGTAGAACCCCCAGGGAACAAGACGCAGAGGAAGACCAAAAAGGACATGGCTACGCAGTGTACTAGAAGAAGCCGAGAGGATCGGGAAGAGCTGGGAAACCATAAAAAAAACTAGCAAGAGACTGTGGAGAGTGGCATGTTTTTGCCAAGGCCATATGTTTCATGAGGAACCCAAAGGAATGATGATGATAATGATGAGATGAAAAAGTTAAAGATTCTGTATTAACAAACAAGAAAGAGCTATGGATGGAAATTTTCTTGGACGGGATAATTCCAGAAATAATCAGCTGAGATGAGCACATCATGATAGCAAAACTGACAAAAACGAATTTCATCTCCTTCAACAATTTGTCACTGTTTTTTGAACTTCTGAATCAAGGACCTGTTTGAGATCTTGAGTTTTATATAAAAAAACAACAATATATCAGCTAGATATTTCTTTTCTAATTTTTAAATCTAGTAATAACATCCTCTAGAAAAGATCAGTGATGGGTAAACCTTTTTTTAGGAATGGGCCTAAAAACTATAAAGACTAATTTCGGTCAAAGATTTCAATCATCTTTCATTAGCTCAACACTTGCCAACATATACTCAACATGTTAATTGTCCCACAAGGCACAACAAAACCTTGGACATGTGTTATAGCAACATAAAAATGGCTTACACATCTCAATCGTTATATCCGCTCGGAAAGTGGGACCACACAATGATCCTTCTTACACCCATGTACAAACCAGTTTTTAAAACAACAAAAGCCGAAGTACAGTCCATCCAGTCATGGTCGGACGACACTGTTTTACAGCTAGCTACAAATTTGTCTGGAGCAAACAGATTAGGACATGTTTGTAAACAACTGCCCAGACAGATGAACTTATCACAACTGTTATTTCGTACATACAGTTCTGTGAAAACATGATTGTACCAAAGAAGAAAATTAAAACATTCAGTTATAATAGACCCTGGATGACCAACATTAAAACTTAACATTCTGTCGTCATCGAGAAGTACATAGAAGTCTATTTATAAAGCGCTGGTTATGAGTATGTATGTGTTTTTCGTGTGTGAATGTTGTTCGTATGTGTGCATCTATATTGTTATTGTACAGTAGTTACGCTTAGGTTGTCAATTGTAGTCAAACCGAATTTCCATTTGATTTGATCAATAAAAGTTATCTTATCGTTTAAATTATTATAAAATGAAGTACAAGAAATTCAGTATATCAGATTTAAATGAAATTAAACAATCCATATCATGTATATAGGCCTATTGTCTTTAATCTAGATTAGAATATAGATGGGCTTGGGTCCCAGATTATGAGATTTAAAAAAAATTAAAATTGTTCTTAATACCGGTATTCAGTATTTCATAATCTAGATCTAACTGATCAGTAACATATTAGATCTTGTAGATTCATTAGACTGAGTCTAGTAAAAAGCTAATAATACCTTCAGTGCATTACGTTTCACTAGAGCCTTAGATTTTCTTTTTGAATCAGAGTATGTCTCAGTAGCGTCATTTATTGAATTCTTTGGCCTGGAAATCGAATGTATAGTTGGTACTGCATCTGGTCTTAACTTTAATTTTTTTTCAAATCCCATTTCCACAGGCATGAAGTTAATGAAACAGCTTCTCTCAAAATGGTTTGAGCATAAGCAGGAATTAGCAAATGCCTTTGTAAAGTGTTTGCTTTTCAGCCGAACAAATTTTTCCCATTTTACCCTGAAACCTTTGTCTCTTGGAAAAAAATGAAATGTGACATTAATGTTTGTGTCAGCATACTTGTTGATTTTCTCTTTGTAATTGGAACTAGTGCAACAAGCTGAAGAACAGTACTTCATGTTCTCCTTTAGTTTAAGTCTTTTAGGTAGATTTTAGTAGATCTATAATCTATATGGATCTAGAGTCTTAATTATTTATTTATTAATATTAATATAGACTATAGAGAGGTCTAGATCTAGAATTAAGAATATTATTATTTATTTATAAACAAAGCCAAAGGCAGCTAGATTATTTATATAAATGATAAATGAAAAGAAAAAATCATGCTTGGACTTGGAGACTGGCAGTCAGTGAAAAATGAATAATGTAATCTGCTAGGTTTATCAGTTAATTAATTATTCAACGTAATTCAGTTATAGATCTAGATTTAACTATTCTAACTACTGTGAACTGTGCCGACTGTTGTTTCAGTAGTTTAGGAAAGTCTTACGTCACTTCATTCGAAACTAAAAAAAATCTCGCATTACCCCGTTTTTTTTTTTTTTGTTTTTTTTTTTTATACAGATTTAAAGAATTAACTGTCTAATTTATTTAATATAAATGTTTCTGAGCATCTAAATAAAAAAAATATATAATTTTACTAACAACTCAAATTTAAAAAACCATCGGAGTTTTCCTTTGAATAAAATTTAGATCTAACTTTCACTTTACACTTTTCATTGGTGAAACATAAAAATGAAAATTCGCAATATTACTAAAAAGAATTGTAACTTGTATCAAAACTTTAATTTTTACTTGTGACTAAAATTTTTATTTTTAATTATTATTATAACACATGTGTCGGGCCAGGTTAAACCTCTATGCAGGCCATTCTTTGCTCATCACTGATCTAGATCTATACCGTTTAATCAAGATTTTTCATTTAAGTCTTTTGAACACTGTGCATGTCAGATACAGAGTACAGAGATAGTTAAATTGGTTGGACTCTAATTCAAGATCTCAAATATTATTTTTTTTTAAGAAAAACTTTTTTTTTAACAAATAGGCAGTTTGTTCTATGCTCTAATGGAACTTGGAAAAAAAATGTACTTGCATTGCTTTGTTTTTTTCTGGAATATGAAAAAAGAAATAATGTAATGACACTAGTCTATAATTCCTGACTATAATATGTAGGCCTAACTATTTTCAGTTCCTCAGACATCAGTAATCTTAAATTTGACCTGAAAAAGTTTCCAATTTCTTTGAATAGCTATTTTTAATGTAAGACCATAGATTTTCAACATGCTGTTATCTGCTGAGTATTGTGTGTGTGGGGGGGATTAGCTTAATTTTAGGGCACCTTTTGTATTTTCTTTAAATTTCTTAAGTAAGTTTTAAGTGTTTCTTAAAATTAGTATTAAATCAAGATTTTTTTTTTAATGATTACTTAATTAGTATTTTATTGTTCATAGTATTTGTCAGATGACTTTCAATGTTATTCAAGAGGTCATCAATTGCTTAATTTTAATGTTTTGAGTAGTATAATGTTTTTAAAAGCATTTTCATCAGTCAATGATAGTAGCTATACTGTTAGTAAAACTTGTAAGTAATAGTTGTTCATATAAAATTCTGCACTCTTTCTTTAACTTTGAACTGCAGGACACTGCTGTCTTTATTTTTAAATAAATGTTATAATAAAAAGATAAATAGAACAACCTATACAGGTATATTATATAAAAGCTATAATAATAATATTATTATTGTAGTAGTAATGAAGAGGTGAACAATTGTAGTCAAACTGAATTTTCATTTGTTTGAACCATGACTTTAAGGTAGAGAATTAATACAATTTTTATAGGTACATTTATTAAGTTCATATCAGTGACTTAAGCAGTATCAAATACCAAGCTATATATATAGGCTGCTAAGATATATAATTTATAGACATCGTAAAATTACACAAATATATCAAACATTGTTACAATTTATAAAAAAAAATAAAGGTGATATCTTTGATTTTAATAGCTATAGAGGCATTTCACTGCTTAGCATAGTTGAAAAGGCTTATGCAAGAGTAATATTAAAACGACTGCAGATTTTGTTTGAACGAGTTAACAAGTCACAGAGTGGCTGTAACATACATGCATCAAGAGCATAGATTTAACAGGTTTCACCTGTGCTGCCTGGGACATATGTGTGTATCTCTTGGAGGGATCCTATCTCCAGTCAGGAAAGTTTGATTTTGGCCAATAGGCTTACACAAAGTATCAATAGGATCTTTTGACACAGAGAAGACTAATTAAGCAAACTTGGATATAATGTCCCCCGCATATGCCAAATGGAAGAGTTTGTGGAGAGAGTCAGACCCAAGGAATTTTAAGACTACCCTTCAGAGATGTCTGCAAGCAGGATCATTTTCAGGAACAATGTTTTGTGCAAGAATAGTTTTAACTTTAGATTTACTTGAGATTGATGCAAGACCATGCAATATGTCTGATAAGACCTAGAATTAAATCATGAATAATAAACAGCCCATACATTTTAATATTATAATACTTTACATGCCTTTAAAGTTTACCATCATAATGTTATAGAATATATGTTATAGAGACATGTTTAGCAAAGAGGTCTATAGATTATAACAGGCTCAATTATAATATATTTTTAGACTAATGCTAATTTAAGTCATTTCATCAGTAAAATCACTAAATTTAGAAAGCCTTCAGGACAGAAGGCTCAAAAGTAAAGTAGCAATCATACATAAAACACTGAACCATAATCTTCAAATACAAAATTTAATAAAATACTCTGAAAGACACAAAGATAAAAGCACATTCCTCATCCCATATGCTAGGACAAATTTGTACAAATACTCCTTCTTCCCTAGTGCTATTAGAGCATGGAATGGTTTGCCTGAGCTAGCCAGGAAAACCAGTGACTTGGCTGAATTTAAGTCATTGGTTAATATGCATGACTAAATGCATGACGCGTAGGACGTAATCATCTTCTTTTTTGAAGTAACGTCTGTATTATATAAGATAAGATAAGTCTATATTGTCATTAAAAGCAAATTTAATTTTAAAGTTAACTGCATTCCCCATTAATCTTCAAATCTAAAACTAGCCTTATTAATTTTAAAAGTTTACATCTTACCCTCTGGCGCTCTCTTTTTTCAAATGCTTTTCTGGGTCTTATGCTATCTTCAAAATCGTGGTTTGACAATAACTTCCTTTCGCCCCCAGCAGTGTATAAATTATATTGAAATTTACTGGGCACAGTACCTGGGAGCAATCTAGGCAAAACAGCTTTTATTCTTTCTTCCGGCATCAATATAGACCTTAGGAAAGAAGGTCGAGTTTTTAGTTCTAAGTCACTTTCCTTAAAGTGCTCACTGCAAAGAACTGCCAATTTACTTGGTCTAAAATTTTCTCGTCTGGTCTTAATTATCCATTGTTTTCGCAAATTATCATCATAAGGGTAACGAAAAAAATGAATGCCTGGCGTCAGGCCGCTGTTTTTGCAGCCAAATGCGCTACAGTATTTAACCATATTTTAAAATTCTTTATACCGGTAATGCGGCGGTATTCGATAAAAAGAGAATTTAAAGATGTGTTGATGCTTAAGACTAACACATGTAGACTGTAACACAAGGTGTAGCAAGTGGACTTAATAACATTTAACGAAGGACAAGGTACTGTTGACTGGATCTGGGTTAAGCTAGCTAACACTAGCACACTAATTTCACCTAATTTCCACCCTCTGACGTCACGTTCCTGTGTAGTGAAGTAGCTGCTACTTAACGCATCTCGAATAGCTACGAGATTTTATGTCATTTTTGTGTCCTAAAACCGTACATTAAAATGATAATATCTAAACTATTGCTTAAAAGTTACGTAAGATACTTATTATAGAGCTGTTTTTAAGCATTAAGTTACTGCTAACAAGTATTGAAACGGTTTGTGTTTTGACCCCAAAGCTCTGGACCCTGGACTTTTAACCAATCATTGCCAACTTTAAATGTCGGAGTTTGTTTTTTTTTTTTTTTCAAAAAAGATCTTTTTTTTTTATTACGATATGGTCAATCACAATCATATCTATTAATAAATAAATAAACATCAAAAGACTCTTGGTACAGCTCTAAGGTCATGGTCATATTGTTTTGTTAAAAAGTGTTCTCTTACACTGGTTTCGGGTGATCATTACTAGACTAGTTTCCAAACAAGATAACAATAATAGGCAAAAACTTTATTGATTACAAAAATCTTAACTAGTAAGTATTGTGTTGCACAAAACAGCTCTTTTAGCATTATAAGACTAATAGTACAAATAACTTATTAAGCTATTTCTTAGTCTGTTGGACCGTTGGGGCACCACACTTGATTGGTCGACCACCCCTCTGTTGTCTTGGGTAAAATTTGTTGTCTCTCCCTTTGTCTTTCTTTCTCTCCTTTTGCTTCATCTTCCTCTTATTATTTTTTTTTTGGTACTCTTCAGGTTCCCCTACAACCTCGTACAAAATAGTTGTAGATTAACATCAATCATAACTCTCTTTTTTCCCCGTAAGATTTGTCCCTAGATCTTGACCGACGCCTTTTCCAGCAGAGAGCAAAAGCCAGAAGGCAAAAGAAGTCAACAAACTCAAACAAAGTTATGGCGCTGGACCCAACTAGGAGCCCCATGGAGCCGCCTATGTCACCTGTTGAAAATAAAATTATGTTCAGTTATATTTTTTTTTTATTCTTCTATAAAATGCAAACTTACTTTTTTTTTTCTTTGAGGAGTGGGGGGAGTGTCCTTGAAAATGTGCCTTAAAATGCATTTGATGAACATTTAATTAATTAAAAGCTCACCTCAGAATATATATATATATATATTCAACTAGATTCAATAGTGGGATGTTTGTGTAAGTGTTAAATTATCGTACATTTTAATTATTAAACATTGAATGACACCAACAAGCTAGGTAATTTGAAGACAATATGCTTTTACAGGCATAGAGTAAAATCTGGCATCCGTTTAATTGCCTGCTGATGAAAGAAACAGACCTGAGCTTATGAAACAGTGGGCCGCCACCCACCCCCACCCCCGCCCAATGGTCTGTTTTGTATTCAAAGACAAGAGTTCTGTTCTATTTGCTTTGTAGTTATATATATATATATATATATATATATAAAAGAATAATAAACTAATTTTAAAAAAATGATTCCGTTTCATCTAATTAAATTAGGTATTACTTATTACAAAAGGCATATTTCACAAGATCGGTTCACAATGTTGTTTCGAAGAATTTAATACGTCTTCGCCAATGCTATTCTGGAGTCTTACCCTCTGTCTTATGCCAGATTTGTCAAAACTCCTTCTGCTTGACGTACTAACATAAAGTTTTCTCCCATTGTCATGAAAAGAAACAGGCCCTCTTTATAAGTTATCCAACCAACACCAGGATGATCTTACAACGATCAAACCCACAAAAAAAGGCACATACTATATTTAAGTATATATAATAATAAAGTGTCCCCCACACTTCAGTATCGGCCCGACCCATCCTTTCTTCATTTAACTTTTTTTTTTTAAACTTGCGCTCTGCTTACTAGAACTAGCGCGTTACAGACTCCCTTACAGACCCCAGGATGCTTGAACGACCAACCGCTTTACTTTTCCCCAACTTAAGTCAGGTACCCATTAGAACTGGGTGGACTCAGAGACACCCTACAGACAGATCCCGAAATAAAAAATTTCAGGATTCCAACCCGAGATCCCCGGATGGTAAGCCAAGCACTTACTTCTCAGCTGCTCTACCTATAGGCCCTAATCTATTATTTTCACTGTCCACTTCCTGTACCGATATATTTTTTTCTTACAGAAATGTATGATAGAAAATATAACATTCATTCCAAGTACATTGTATTTGAAGGGCTAAACAACTTACTCAATAACTTGACTGTATCGTATGCTACCTGCTGCTCTGTCACTGTGTAGCTTATGTCCGGAAAGAATATATCCAATATTATGAAGTTTTTACTGTGGAAGATGCAAAATGTTTGAATATATGAAGGACAATTTCTTTAATGAAAGCAAGAGCCAATTGTAGTTCTCTATAACTGCCACGGCCGTGATACGAAATGAGAATCTTCTAAATGTACACGTGTTAACTCTTCTACAAGTTTGGTATTTTAGTAAATGAATCAGTATGGTGAACAAACAGAAGGCAGGAGAGCTGCTGTTCTTCCACTTTTAAGGTATACTGATGTATGCAGAGGATCCTAGCAATGGAATTCTACGTTACGTTCCGGTATTTAACAAACGAATAGATTAGAGACAGAGTTTATAGAGCGATTGGACCCCACGATGACCTACTAGCTATTGTTAAAAAAAAAACGTTACTAAAACTCTATGGCCATATTACAATGTCTTTGGGGCTTGCAAAGACTTTCCTGCAGGGAACTGTACCAGGAAAAAGAAGACGAGGCAGATAGAAACAAGCGATGGGAAGACCACATTAAAGGATGGACAGGCCTGGCATTGAAAGAGGTTCTAAGGCAAAAGACAGAGAAATGGAAAAAGACCGTCGACAAATCTTGTGTGGTGCCCAAAAGGTCCAACAGACTAATGGGTAGGTGAAAATGAATGTGAGCCCAACAGTTAGCTCTTAAAACGATTGGGAAAAAGTGCCACTGGATAGATCCACATGGAGAGCGAGCATAAAGGAAGGTTCACGGATGCAGATGCAATACACAACAGTAGGGCGAAAGTGCATAAATAAATTTTGACCCTAAGAGTTATACATTTTTATATTAACATTTACCTTTGAAAATTTAAGTCTACTTTGACTTGGTTTCTCAAATCCGTCAAATCTGCCGTCAAAAAATCCACAAGCTTCAGCAGCCGATCATGCGCTGTTTTTATTTCTTTCAAGTTCGCCGTAAAATTGTGAAGTTGGGCGATATTGACCCTAACTAGCTTAGTGAAATTGTTGAACGATATCCCAAGCTTCCCATTGCTCCATCCAAACACCGTATCGATACCTTCTTGCTCGATTACACCCTGGATGTTCTCTATCCAACAGAACGACAATCCGTTAAGGGCACTGTCAAGATCTGAGATGTGGTCAGCCAGTTTACGGTCGGTGAAGTCCAATTCCTCTCGGGCGGCCTCACCTTCTATTCCAAGAGTTAGATCTGCTAACACGAACTTAGAAGTGATATTCACTGACGTCAGATAGTTCGCTATACTTCTGCTTACATTGTAGTAAAAGTTTAAAGCGCCGCTAGTTGGCGAGGTAAAAAGTTCCATCACTCCGGCAAGAGTTTCATTAATTGAGTCGAATAGTTCATCACACTTGAGTTTCGCGTTTTGAACCTCTGCCCGCTGAGTTTCTAGTTCCACCAATTGATTTTCTGATGTTCCTCCGTGTAAAAAGTCACTTGCTATTATGTAGTGCTGACACAAAGGGGCGAGCTTCTTGATTGTCGTCTAAATAAAATAAAGAAATTGAGAGCTGATTAAATGCTTGGTTCTTATGCCTGGTCCAATAGAAATCTTTAATAAACAATTACTTTTTTTTTTCTTTAATTTGTTCTAAGACATCTTTATGCCTGGTGAAAAGGAACCTTTAATAAACAAAATTATTTTTTTATTTGTACATATTTTTTATTTATTTATTTATTTTTATTTATTTTATTACTAGCAAACCTTGTTTTACTTGTTTAGTATTGATATAGGATCTACATTTTAATTGTGTTGTACAGGCTTGAACAACACAATCACTGTTGTTGCTTGGGTCGTTGGTTTGCAGTGCAAAGTATAACAGCACAACTTAACTGATGTAGGCTTATTAAAGCCTGTTGTTGCTTGGGTCGTTGGTTTGCAGTGCAAAGTATAACAGCACAACTTAACTGATGTAGGCTTATTAAAGCCTGTTGTTGCTTGGGTCGTTGGTTTGCAGTGCAAAGTATAACAGCACAACTTAACTGATGTAGGCTTATTAAAGCCTGTTGTTGCTTGGGTCGTTGGTTTGCAGTGCAAAGTATAACAGCACAACTTAACTGATGTAGGCTTATTAAAGCCTGTTGTTGCTTGGGTCGTTGGTTTGCAGTGCAAAGTATAACAGCACAACTTAACTGATGTAGGCTTATTAAATTATTAATGAAATAAACTGTAAAAAGCTTCCGTTTAAACAAACTTGACTATAAATGTTATTTATAAATACACAACTTGAAAAGGCATATAGAATCTAGTGAAAAAAAAATAGATGATATGATAATGGTAAAAAATCGAACTCATCACAAAAAAAAACAAAATATTTTTACTGTTTCGTGTCTCTGGTTAGTCTCCACTTCAACTTTCACATCCTCATTTATTCTCCTGAATTACGTCATACCTCCTCGTGGTTTCATCAGAAACTTCCCCAGCCTACACAACCAAAACTATTCGCCCCCCTTTTCTCATGGTTTTCTCATAAAGACGCAGATATGCTCCATAACAATCTTATTCTTTGGAAAGTCTTGTCATTTCGTGTGCATGTTTAAAACAAAACAAAAAGCAATTACCTTAATCATGTCAACAGATGTTCTCCCAGTGTTATAGGCCAAAGTGAGATAATCCATCATCTCGGAGAACAAGTCTCTGAACTTTTCAATATCAGCCTTGACCAGTTGTCTCCCTTGGACAACTTCGTTCATTGATGTGTTTGCCAGCTTATAAGATGTTACGTTTTCAGACTTTGGTCGAGAAACCCAAAATACTATTTTATAATTGCATTTTTTTAAAGTTGTTGTATTAACTCTTTCTCCCCGTTATTATTTAACACAGTGATGCCCAACCCAATTCAACCAGCGGGCCAAATTAATTTCCGAGACTCGTGTCGCGGGCCACATGACCGAAAAGGTACAAAAAACGAAATGAAATTGACCTAAAACAATTTTAATAGAAACCGGTTGATCTAGTAGTTACTACTTACTGTGATTTAATTAATGGGATATCTGAAAGATATTTTTTTAAATTGTTTTCGTCGGAAACTAGTCTCATTTCTCTACTTAAAATGTGAGCAAAATTATAGCTAGCTAGCCTACGATTCATTTTCTTGTCTCATTTTGATAAATATTCCCATCGATCCTCCAATTTCTATGAGTATTTAAAAATCTTTTTATTCGTGCACAAACTAAGAATGAGGTAATTTTTTATATTTGTCTTATAATGCCGATTATCTGTTGTTTAAAAACAACAAACAACGGCTACACTTTCTATACAAATCAAATATGTTGGCTTATTATCGCTCCAACAAAAAAATCCGTTCACTTTTCCTGGTAGATTCTAAATAATACTTGAACTCTCCAATTTCATAAACGTATAAATGTTAAAGGTCATGGTGCCAATCCATCAGAGGGCCCTAAAGTAGGTAAGATACATTTCTCAACATTTTATTTTTATTTTTTTTTGGAAAAGAAGGCGATTTTCTACTCTTTGTGCCGACGTTTCGGCGGGCCGGATGGAACCTTGTCGCGGGCCGTATTGTGGGCATCACTGATTTAACACGTTCTGATGGAATCAATGTTGGTATCGTCAGTTAGAAGAGAAAGAGTTAAAACACAGAAAAATAAAATTGTAAAGGAAAAATTATATTTCGTTTAATGTTTCTCTAATTTTCATTACTAAATATCTTAAAATCGAATTAAAATCTTATGTAAAACACTAACATTTCTTTAATAATGGTAACTGTGATAAAGACCGCATAACCGATATAATTAAAAGAAGTTTTAACACAGCAATTGGACCCCATGATGACCTGCTAACTACTGCCAAAAAAAGACTAACTAAAACTTTATGGCCATATCGCAAGGTCCTCAGGGCTCGCAAAGACTTTCCTTCAGGGAATGGTACTAGGAAAAAGAAGAGGCAGCCAATATAAAAGAAAGAAATTCTAAGGCAAAAAAAAAAAAAAAAAAAAACAGAGAAGTGGAGAAAATGGTCAACAGATCTTGCGTGGTGAACCAACGGTTCAACAGGTGAAGGTAGTGAACTGTGATAATTGCTTCGTGTATGTTACTGATAAAATCTTTCTGGTTGTTAAACATCCAAGTTCTATTGAAATTATTTAAAGAACAATATACACAAAATGTATCTGAATGTAAGCTTAGATAAAAGCACTCATTTGTCAACAGAATCCTGTCTGTAAAAAACATGTCACATCGTACTGATTCTTGTTTAGAACATCAAATTAAAAGATATCGGCTAATTGTGAAATTGTTTAGACATTTCAATTTTTCATACATGTTTGAATCTACCCAGTCGACAAATGTAATAAAAAAAATATCAACTATGATTGGTCTAATTATACTCTAATACACAAAAGACCGCGACTCACTAACATCGCACATTAACTGTTTTTCTAATGTAATAATTTGTTTATCTCCCTTTGCTACATTACTTACCTGGTGTAATACAAATGACAGCAGAGTGTCGTTACTGAGTGATTCGTCAGAGTTGGAAGCTGTTTCTTTGCCCTCAAAAGCTGCTAGACTTATGTTAAGAAGCTGAGATCTATTTAGAACATACAAATGGAATGACTCTGAAAGAGTAATGAAGAATAAATAATAAAGTAATCAGGAATAAACTAGGGAGCTGGGTCATAGTAGCCGTATTTCTTGTGTAGAGATCACACAAATTGCGAAAATAAATTAACTTAAATCTCATTGGTGGCTGAAGGGTAGGCTAAAGTGCTTGGCTTCCGAGCCGATGGATCTTATCGAATTTCGGGGAAAGCTGGGATTTTTACGGTGCCCCTAAGTCCACCCAACTTTAATGGGCACCTGACATGACAATCGCTAGCCGTTGGTCACAGAAACAGACGACTTCTGAAAGGGGTACTTTTAAAAAACAACAACATTGATATATAAAGCTAGTCTAATGTTGTGTCTATCATTTCCCAATCTAAAAGAATCAGAGACAACAAGTAATGACATCTATTAAATAACTTATCCCACCCAAACCCCATCTATTCTATCATGAACCAAGCATAGTAGTGTAATCACCATAAACGCCTCAAGCTTCATTAATTAAAATACAAAAATACAAGTTTATAAGCTGTTACTCAGTGTTAGGCACTTAGCTAGGCTTAGAGACGCACTGTAGTAGACTGACTATGAACGCGACATTTTAGTGACGACATAGGTATTGGGTTAGAGGTTATTGATGTAGACTTTTAGGACCGTTACTGCTAGGCTCTTAAAGGGATAACATCATAATTCATAATTAGTGACTGACTCGACTGTGGCCCATTCTGTATTAAAGTTCGTTATTCTATTTTATCACAAGTGAACATAGTTACTATGCAATGATCCTTTTATGATGATGTATGTTTCTCGTTCGCACTGGCACATGTAATGCGCCATATAGGATACCCAAGCAAAAAAGCATCTAGGATTGTTATCAAGGTACTTTAGAAATACATTAATCAACAACTCCCACATATATCCATTACAAAGCGAAGAAATCGCAATTTAAGAATGACATTTTGAAGAATAGCATTACGTCATGGATAAAAGATTTTCTTTGTGGCCCTAAAGATTTGAAAAAAACAACATTGTATTCGTCACTTTCAGTGATCACCACTATTACTATAACACTGTGTGTCCAGCACGATGACCAACAGTGTTCAATGTTACAACAGCGTTTTTTTTTCATTATATTTAATGCGAAGTCTGTTCGTGATACGTCTGTGTGCATAGTTCCTCTATACTGTCAATCTAAATAGTATCTTCACTAGGGCTCCGCCTATGACCTGGTAGTAATTTGTCACAGGGCCTATCACTCTGACTTATAAGGTATCTGACTTGCTCACCTGGCCTTGAGTTCATTGATGACTGTGTTATAGAGATGAGTTCGTGTTGCATTGTCTGTAGTCCCACCTATCAACTGGACAATGTAAAGGATTTGTAATGAGAACAGATACACATCACTGATTGCACCACCTAAGTAAAGAATGCATAGAAAGTATGGAAAATATACATATGCACATTCATCGTAACCAGTGGCGTCACTAGGGTCGGTGTCATCCGGTGTGGTAGGCTCGGGGTGTCACCCCCCCCCCCCCCCCCCCCCCAGGAAAAAATAATTTCTCCCTAAAAAATAAATAACTTTTGTTTCTTTTATTTCTTTATGTTGAACACTAAAACTGTAATTTAATTAATTGATGGGAACACACGAAAATAATTTTTTTAAAATTCTATTTTAAAATGTCTTTGTTTTTTTTTTTTTACATTTTATCAAAACATGTACAATTACTGAATTGAGAAACATTAAGTTAAAGATATTTTTATTAGAGATTATTTAAGAGCTCCTTGCGTAAAAGGTTTTAAATTATAAAAGTGTTTCTCATCTGCTTCCGAATAGGCGAATCAAGCGCTGAACAGATTTACGTCCTGCAAAAAAAGGTCAAGCAAAGCATGAAATACCAACCAAAAGATGTCGATCAGTTTTGTAAATAAAAAAAGGTTGGATTGCTTCAATAGGAATCATTCTAAAAATAATAGCAAGAGAGTAAGGCATCTCGCAATAATTTGTCCTGATTCAGCTACATGTCTAAAGCAAATCAAGCTGTTGTGTCACAACAGACGCTGGAACTCTTCAACATCGAGACGGATACGAGATTAAGGTGTAGCTTATCCCCATTTCTCTGTCTTGTAGCCATCGACGATGTCATAGAAATACATTAAACAGGCTACTTTCGGGTTCCCATGGCGTAACCCAAACCTAGTTTGATTTTGCAGAGGACATAGCATTACTTTGAACTACAATTAAATGTATACACGAGATGACGGATAAAGACGCCCTCAAAGTTATGTATATTGTGTGCAAAGTTATCAAGTACCCCCATCAACATTGGTCATACAGATCTTAAACAAATAGAAAAGTTCACCTATTGAGGGGGTGTTATATCAACCGATGGAGATGCATATCATGGTGTTCCAATGTCGGATTGAAAAGCAGCAGCCGTCTTTCAATAACTACGACCTATATGAACAAACAAATCAATTAGCCTGGAGATTAAAATCCACCTACTCAATACAATCATTGTCCCAACGGCCACCTACGCTTCGAGACGTGGAAGGTTGACAAGAGGCTGAGCAGTGATGGCTGAGAAGGATCCTACGATAACATACCGAGATAATGTTACCAATACAAAATGTTTTCCCGTACAGGCATTCGCCCGTCTTATCTTAATTAATACAAACGTTACTTAAAAAAAGAAGATGATTACGTCCTACGCGTCATGCCGTCTAAGGGAAGTGGTGACTGAACGTCGATTGACATTTGTGAGACATATCATGAGACAAGACGAAACACGTTTACCAAAGCCAGACTTAACATGAAAGCCAAAAAGTGAAACGCAAAAACATGATCTTCCATGTCTAGCATGACGTCACACCTTTTTAGAAGTTCTGAATTTCATAGGCACCTGCTGGGACGTGACTGTAAAAGTCGCCTTAGACTGATCTCTGTGGAGAGAGAGCTTGCAGCCCTATACGTCGAATGGCGCACGAGGGTCTGTGTCTGTGTTTCTCAACATTTTACAAAAAAAAAAAAATGTTACGTTCGCCACTCAAATGGTAAAATAAGATGTTTGAGAGAGAGCCGTACGTTTACTCACAGTTGTTCGGGGCGAAGCCCCGGGCGCCTATTGTTTTTCTACATTTGTAAGCTTCAGAAACTCTTTCTCCTGACGTCTACAACTTATTATTTTTCTCTTAGTAGGAAGATTAAAAGTCAAGTAGAATTAAAGGTATGGGACATGTTGGTACATTGATGTTGAGAGACATTCAAGATAGCAATTTTTATTTTTAAAAATTGAATTTTGGAAAAGTGCCTTTTTCCCATTTGGGTGTCACCCCCCTGGTGAGTGTCACCCGGTGCTGCCCGCACCTTCGCACACCCCTAGTGACCCCACTGTCCGTAACTTATATAAATAGAAAGACAGCCAAACAGAAAGAGAAAAAAAAAGATGGTTAGTAGATTAAAATAGGTATAAAATATAACTACAAAAAGTCGTCTAAGCCTATCTAATAAGTGATTTGTGTAAAAAAACAACATTTTAGCATGTAGTCAGAATATTTTATTTACAGTACAAATAAAAATAAAAACAAGCAAAAGCAAAATCTAAAAATACTTTTTAGAAAAGAGATTATATAAGGTAAAGAACTGCACATTTACAGCCATATATATATATATATATATATATATATATATATATATATATATATAATTAAAATATAATATAGCACTAATTAATTAACTGAGTGGTAAATTTTTCAATGATTCATGTGTTGTTAGAGAATGAATAAGAGTGTGAAGTTTCAGCTTGATCCCAGAATGGTAAGTGGAACAAATAACGTCTTTGTACCAGACAGACAGACTGTGGGGTGATGTCATGTGACTAAGCTACTAGTCCGTAACAGAAGCCTACTTTTCAATCAAAGCCGAATGATGCGCAGAACGGGACATTGCTAGACTGCTCACAAACAACAAACATTTTTACCCAATGTAACTTTGCTCCAAGAATCTTTCTGTTCAACAAAATATTCTTTGACTATTTCTTTCCGAGTCTCAAGTACATCTAGCCTGGTCTTGTAGATCTGGTTCGCTTTGTCATTTACATCAGAGAGTGTCTGTTGAAATACGTAAAAAAAAAAGGTTACAACAGATTCTTTAATAAGTGTGAATCAGTACCAGACTCACTACTTTGAATACAATCATGGTCTTTGGATTATAAAGCAGAGTAAAGTAAGATATGTTTTATAAACATTTCATTAATATTTAACAGAGTTTTAAAAGTTTGAATTATTTCGGTCTCGTAGGTGATTTTTTAAATAGTTTTATATTAAAAGCGTATTTCAACTCACTCTGTCTGGCACAATCGTTGTACACATTTCTTTTCAAGTTAAAATTTAGCACAATTATTTCTTGTACCTGACAAAACTATAATCAATTTAAAAATATTAACCAATTAGTAAATGCGTTATTAGTAATTCATTTTGTTCTGTTTAGCATCAAACAAAGGAAAGATTGTATTTGACAGATTTGGTGGTATAAGTTGAGTTAGTCCCCTTTATTCTTTGTCTAGACTCTAGAGAATTAGGGCGTCGCATATAAATTTAAAATTTATCAATAGATAGCTATGAACGCTTCTATTTTCATAAGCACTTCGCTGGCACAGTGGTTAGTGAATTTGCTTGAGGAGGTTCGCGCAGTTGTGTTCGAATTTGTCTTACAAATTTTTAAAAAATAAAATATATTTAAAAAGTTATCACGGTAGCTTTAACACAGAAACCTTTTCTTTCTCCCCCCACCCCTCTCCAAGATGGCTGCCTGGTCGTGCGGTTTGCGCGCTGGATTGTCGTTCAGATTTATCGATGGTCCCGGGTTCAAACTCTGCCCGCTCCCATCCCCCGTCGCCCTGCGGGAGGTTTGGACTAGAAAGTAATTATCTTCAACTCTGAAGGAACATCCGAAACAAGTAAAACATTTTACAATTTTTGAAACATTTAGAAACATTTCTCCTTTCCCATCTAGTCCAGACAAGTGATAGGGTCATAGCGCATTGAGAAAGCTAAATGCATTGAAATTGCGCTAAACAAAAAAACAATTGGTAAAAAATATTTCTACTCGCACAGATTTATTATTGTTAGTAAATCTAACATATATCTATTACAATTACACTTAATATAAGCTTTGTTTATTTTTGTTAATTTTTTTTTCTATTTCTTATTATTTTATTTTTTTTTACAATTTTACAGCATCATTACTGAACCAGAAAAAAAAAAGGTCTATAGCTAAAAAGTTAAAACTGTGCTATACCTAGCCAGATAAAAAAAATACACCCTAACTTACCTTTTCAAATTCACTCAACAATTTAGGTATTTTTGTGACGTAGATTTCTTTCATGCCACTCAAGAGTTCTGTCAAATTTCGGTATCTATCTTTCTTGTACACAGTATCAGGGCTAATATATTCATACACGTCCAGAGCTCTTCTGTATCGCGAAATAATCTTATCCATCTCACCTATATAACGATTAAGAATGCCCACATGACAATATTACACTACACACTGTAACGTTCATATCTTCTGTATCGCGAAATAATCTTATCCATCTCACCTATATAACGATTAAGGATGATTATATGTAAATATTACACTACACACTGTAACTGTCATATCTTCTGTATCGCGAAATAATCTTATCCATCTCACCTATATAACGATTAAGGATGATTAAATATCAATATTACCCTACACACTGTAACGATCATACAATAATTTTTTGAGAAACAAAAAAAAAAAAACAAAGTCTAATCAATAATTACATGGAAAAAAATATGTCCTATGCTAGGACAAATTTGTACAAATACTCCTTCTTCCCTAGTTCTATTAGAGCATGGAATCATTTGCCTGAGTCAGCCAGGACCACCAGTGACTTGTCAGAGTTTAAGTCATAGATTAACATGCATAACTAGATTAACCCTAGGGACACGCGTAGGACGTAAGCACCTTCATTGTTGAAGTAACGTCTATATTTTATTAGATAAGCTAAGATTCTTTACACAAGTGCTTACTTGGCGGAACTTTACTGATGGCTTGTTTAGACAGAGCACCATAGGAATAGGAGACTTCCACTTTGTCAGATGTGCATGGTGTGGAACAATCGCAGAATTTATCCTCCAGGGCGTCGTACTCTTCTGATGAAGTCGAAAGTAGATGATCACTTTGTAACGATGAAGAGTTTTTGTCACTAATAGTTTTTATATCATAAGTCACATAAGATTATTACTATCGTAATTTTGCGCATATAACCCGCATACGAGTATACCCCGCACAAATGGCACAATAAATAGAAACAAAATCACACAACCCGCACTATTATATACCCCGCATACGCACAGCGTGACTTGCCGTAAACTTGTCACATTTGATTGCTGGTATATTAACGATTCTCGGTCGCATCGGTATTGTTTATTTTCTGAAGGTTTATAATGAGATGTTCATAAATCTTTCCAATATACCTTTCACAACCGCACAGCGAACTGTAGGAGGTATATACACCCACAGGTATGTCCTTAGTTTCCGTTATGCTGTATTTATGAGTAAAATCAATTTTGTAAACCCAGCACCTTTGTAATACCTATGTGAAAACCCGTATAGCCCGCGGGTTATATGCGCGGCACTACCGGTTCATGTACAGACTCACTTTGAGCACTCCTGAGACACAACATGTACTGTCTGAAGGTACACACTGGAGTCTCTAGACAATGGTATTAAATACTTGTTAATCAACTGCATTATCTATAAAAAACATTGTAAAGTACACCTATGACATATACTATAGGCTATGCATTTAATAAATTTACTTCTAATAATGTAGCCAGCGGCGTTGCTAGAGAGCGCATCGGGCAAAACCAAACAGAGGTGGCAACATTAAAATGCTTTTGTAAAAAACAGACAACGTTTAATTTTACAACCCTTCTCATTATCCAATTTCAGGGGCGGACTGGCTATACAGGCATTTGGGCGAATGGTGGGGCAGGTAACCAAATCGTATGCATGAAATAGTTAAAAGGTTTTATAATATTCTCTTTTACAAGGAGCACTCTGAGCGTCGTGTTTGATAAAAAAAATCTTTTACAGACCATACAGTGTAATACTTATATAATGTAACACATTTTCCTAAATAATATAATAGCCTATATATCCTTAGACAATGTCACTAAAAATCTTCGTCCTTTTACTTTTAGTAGGGCCTACACGCTTAGCGATTAAAAAGCAACATAAGGTCTGTAAGGGTATATGACTAGTGTTCACTATATGCGATATATTATCAAACTTGACATAATGACTTTGAGGAAGGGCAGACCTAGAAATGGATGTCCATCCTATGGTATAGATATACAATTTATGGGCCGGATGGTGTAGAAATGGATGTCCATCCTATGGTATAGATATACAATTTATGGGCCGGACGGTGTAGAAATGCCCGAGCCAATTTTGACACCCAGTCCTCCCCTGCTCCTTGGGAATGTATTGTTTTTATAATCTATTTTTTGTTTAATTTTTTATATAAATTAAAGTAAGTTCTAAAACATAGCATAATTTAATTCTATAAGTTCAATTTTGTGTTGTCTTTAAGTTACCTTACAGTATAATTTAAAATAATATAAACAATCCCGTGTTATCTTCGGTTTATTTATTTTTACAAGAAAAATGTTTGTTGTCATTAGTTACCGCTATAACGCCTCGGAAGTGACGTTGTACACATAACACCTAAAGAGTATTACAAAGTGCACCTACTCCCAGGCATGAAATAATCTCTGCACCCACAACGTTTCAAGACGAACTCCACGTAGCACTCAATCTTACAAGCTGGCATGGAGTAGGAGTACGTCTGGTTGGGCACGTGCACCATGGCGCCATCTTTACAATCGTCGTAAGGATAACCAAGTCGAGACTCCTGGAGAGAGCAGACGTCTGGCAATTTAAATATGCGTTCAAAATGAAGTGCATTTTTTTTAAATTGGTGTCATGCTCGATTGCACAGTGTCCAGTAAACTAAATAGGTCATGCAAAAAGCAAAATATAAAAATTACTTTAAAATTAATTACTTAAAAAAAGCAAAGTTTTTATTGAGTGAAGGCGAATAACATATGCATGTGAGACATAGAAGCCATCTGCCAAAATTGAGAAAAGACTAAATGTGGCTCAATAAAGATGGCTGGGACGGATTTTAGGAGTCAATTATAGAGATCGGGTCTCAAACTGGGAAATCCTAAACTGAACTACGAGTCGACCACTTGATGAGGTTGTGACAGAGTGTCACATGATGTTTGCCGGACATGCTCAAAATGAATTACGCATACCAAGAGTTGTCATGACATGGAGGCCAATAAGAGGAAAGCGCAAACAGGGACGCTCTCGTATAACTTGGTACCACACTTTCATGGAGGACTTTAGAGAGGTGGACAACAGGTGGAAAGAGGCTTCAGACATTGCCAGTGACAGATTTTAGTGGAGACAGATTGCCGACCAATGCGCCGAACAGTGCTGGGGTAGTCTAATTAAGAAGGGAGAGCACCGTTCAATTGCTGCCATATATTTCAAATCAAAATATTGCAAGGGTTATCTCCCCTTTTCTAAACTAGATTTTAAAAAAATATTGATTCATGTGTTGTCATCGACAATGAAAATGTTTTGTAAAATTTCAATTTGATCCGAGAATGGGAAACGTGAGAAAAGTGTAAAAGAATCCACCCAGACTAACAGACAAACGGAGTGAGTTAATATATTAACTACTAGCTTGAGTTGTCCAGCCAAACCCTGGGGAAAGACCTTGACCATTTGTTGTTTAAAAAAAATTCCAGAAAAAAAAGGGAGGATAAAGAATTTAGTCTTAGAAAGATCTTTATAAAAGATAATTGAAGAAAGAAAGAGCCGAGATATCGGGGTTCATTGTAGATTATTTAGTGCACAATTTATTGTTGTAAACTCTTAATGACGTCCTACTGTCAGTCAAGATAAAATATTGTATTCATAGTAGGTGGTGGTGATAACATGGCATCAAATGGCGAAAGGCTTTCTCGACTAATGCCACAGTCCTAGGGCGGAATAGTCCCAAGATGGACTACAACGGCCACTTGTTTAGGACCAAGGAGGTACTCGGCTGTGGTCAAGCATGGAGAGGGATGGCCGCCGCCATGCAAGTATCTAGCCCTCGTTACATCAATTGAGAGGAAGAGGAAGATTTTTATATAAGTTAGTTGTGGTACCTACCTTTTTTAATTTGAGAGCCACTGAAGCATGGCTGCCTGCCGCCACGGATTGCCCCAGTTGTCGCACCAGAGGGTACTCACGTCTGTTGTGTACCAGTAGGTGGATGCCAGAGGCCACGTGAGGACCAAGCATTCGTTCATATTCCTCAATGTTGATAGTCAAATGTAGACCATGGGATGTGCCTGGACATTAGAGTTTGTTCATTTTTTTTTTAACATTAAGAATTAGAGTTTGTTCATTTTTCTTAACATTAAGAATTAGAGTTTGTTCATTTTTTTTTAACATTAAGAATTAGAGTTTGTTCATTTTTTTTTAACATTAAGAATTAGAGTTTGTTCATTTTTTTTTAACATTAAGAATTAGAGTTTGTTCATTTTTTTTTTAACATTAAGAATTAGAGTTTGTTCATTTTTTTAACATTAAGAATTAGAGTTTGTTCATTTTTTTTTTTAACATTAAGAATTAGAGTTTGTTTTTTTATTGGGGGCGGGGTGTTGTTTTTAGCCTTAGGGCGTAGTGGCTGAGTGGTTAAGCGCTTGGCTTCCCAACCTGGGGTCCTGGATTCGAATCTCGATGAAGACTGGGATTTTGAATCTCGGATTTTTAGGACGCCCCTGTGTTCACCCAACTATAAAGGGTACCTGACGTTAGTTGGGGAAAGTAAAGGCTGTTGGTCGTTGTGTTGGCCACATGACACCTTCCTAGTTTACCTTTGGACAAAGAAACAGGTGACCTTAACATCATCTACCTTATACGTATGGGTCGCCCGCTTTTGTATCAGTTCACGTTTGCTAATTAGTCACAGAGGATTTGGGGACCGCTGTCATTTACCGAAATGGGGCTTGCTGCTTTTGGCGGTTAGGTTTGTTGCAAGGCGTGCGGTTGTTGCAGTCACGGTTGGCGTGGTTGTTCTGGTTATGACGAGACTTGCGTGCTTGGAGTTGCAGTTTGGTCCGAACGGGGAACTTCACTCTTTACATCAACAGTAGCAAGTATCGCTGGCTCTAGTTTCATGTCGTTGAAGCAACATAATAACAGAGTGTTTCAAATCATAGAGTTCGCATAGACGGTCCAGTGCTAACAATTTTGGTGTACCACGTCACGTGATTGTTTTTCAAGCGTTCACTTACCTGGTGTATCTAATGACAGGGAGCGGGGGGAGGCCGGCCCATTGAACGAGTAACACAGACCATGGTCAGTGATGATCCTGGTAAAATTCTCTGGGCCACAAGTTTCAGCGGCGTTCCATTTACACCTGAATAAAGCGGGGAAAAAAAATTTAGGCCGACTAGATTCACAATGCTTACGCAATGTGGGAAGTGTGGCTGAGTGGCTTAAAACGCTAGGCTGAATATTAAAGGGAAAGAGTTCGAATCATGATTCGAGCTGAGCTGTGTTTACTGAAAACGGTAAAAAATCTCTTAGCCTACCAGCCCCTACCCCCATTTTACAAATGATGTTGGAGCATAGCGCAAGAGCAGGGCATATTTTGAAATATTTAATTTGTTCTATTATTTATTGGATAGGAGGCGCAGTGGCTGGATGGTAAATGACTTGGACTCCGAACCAAGCGGTCTCAAGTTCAAGTCCTGGTTACCTGAAGTTGGTTGGGTAAAAGTGGTGTATTCTTTAAAAAATCTGATTGCATATATAATTTAAAAAAATTAAATGGTTCACTTTCAGAAAAGAAAAAAGTAGCCGTTATATCAGAACTTTGAATCATCTAAATTATCATGATGTCCGATTATCATTATCTCTTCTAGTTTCTGTAGATCTAAATGGGACGGGCGGACAGACAGACAGACCACACAAAACTATTTCCCTTTCGGGGGGGGGGGGGGCCGCTAAAAAGCATTTATCAATGCTAAAATCCAACCACATCGACATAAACACAAGAAACAAGTATTAAAACCAAAGAGCAACAAAGCTTAAAATTCAAGACACTAACGCCAAAATCATATGATTGATGTCATTGCCAGCCCAAAGGTTCAACTCGTCCAGGCGTAGCTCCGTCAGTCCAACTTGAATCAAGCCTTCCATCGTCAGCGAGGAGCTAAACAAGTTGTTGATGGTGCTGTAGAACTTCAGGTCGTATGCTGCTGAGATTCTAAGGAATAGAAACAGAAGTAAAACAAGCAAAATATAAAGAAAAAACTGTTTAAAAAACAAAGCTTGTATTAATGTGTATCAATTAGTTAGGATCAGTCATGAAATTAAATTTGTAATACATCTAGGTCAGTGGATCCCAAACTGTTTTGTCTCGTAGACCCCTTGCCATGTTTTCTAGTTTTCGGTAGACTCACTGCTGTGCTTAACTTGCAAATTTTTGCAAATTCATCAACATTTTTTTACAATTAATTTCTATCTGTAGTGAGTTGAAAAGTGAAAAGTGATTTAAAGATAAATAGTAAGTTACAGAGATCTATCTTTTTTTTATTGATAAAATTCAAATTTTAGCCAATAAAATAATATTTATTGATGGAATCTCCAAACACACTAGAAATGTGTTTTTTTTGTAGGTTTATCATTCGTTGCTATGGATATTATGTTTCAAACAGGAATGTGTTTTTCTATGAAGTAGTTCTTTAAATATTAAATATTAAATAATCAATTAATTTGCCTTAAGTAAAGTCTTTGCAAAGAGCAGTTTCTCGTGTATTTCTTGATCTTTCAAGTGTTGCTTAAATATTGAGTCCGCGAAGATGTTATCACTAACAGGAGAAGGGGCGAAGGCGAGTAACTGTCGCCTGAACCAGTAAGTTTCGAGCATGAAGGGCTTATTGGCCTTGGCTGGCTACCCACCTAGCAGAAGTAAAACTGAATTCAAAACTCTTCTACCTTGCAACTATACTCAAAACATGGGAAAGGTTTTGTGGGTCAACCCAAAGTAAAAATAAGCCTTCTGCAGTTTGCAGTAAACAGGGCTACAACCTTTCAGAGCCTGTGACGCCGCTGATCCCAAACTGTATCTATCTCGTTTGCAAAGAATTACAATAGAAGCTTTTAATTTTATAACTCATGTCACCAAAGTAACCTTGAACTGTATAGTTGCTAAAAGAAATTATTTTAATAGAGGGGGGGGGATTTCAAATTAAATACTACGCCATTGCCATGTAATCTTGCTATTCACGTAGAGTTGAAAATACATTGTTCTAGACTCTAGACGATGATATAGATGCCTTTGCTGCACAGAAATTACTGCTAGAGGCAATATAAATTAAGATTTGTCACTTGTGCATCAACTCGCCAATAAACAACGGTAGTATTCATTAAAAGAGTCTACCAACCGGAGTTTAGACATATACTTATTAAGTAAATTATTTTGTAATGAAACAACAAATACTAGTCTACCTATACCATGGCTTTATTCGACAAAATGAGACTACAGTAAACAGTGAATAAAAACAGCACGTCTCGCATAACACTGATGCAGTCTATACACACACACACACACACTGGACATGAAACACGCACTGGGCATGACCTTCTGACACGCTGGACGCACGCAGAAAATCAACTCAGTTACACTACATATCTCATGTCATGATGTCGAATGTCAAAATGCAGAGGCCCTTAAGAAGTCAAGCTTCCCCCCCCCTCCCCGGGCCCGCAAATCCCTCGCTAAGTCACTGGGTCTAATCGCTCTAGTAGCCCTGTTTCTAATCACGACGTTTTTGTTGCGGTCTTCAGATGTGATCAAAAAGCTTACTATTGGAATAACATTTATAAGAAATCTAGCTATTAAAGTAACTCTATAATAATAATAAGGCCTGTCCTTGAGTCCGAAGATTCATGAGTAATGCAGTATTTCCCGTGGCAATGCAGTCCCAGCTGTGACCTACATATTTTGCCACATCCAACAGTAACTTTATAAATTGCATTTAAATTCTTACAATAGAAATGGTCATGACAACACAAACGACACTTGCCTAAATGCGTTTTCATTACAAATGGTGACAGTTGGAAACTCCAGAGAACCCAAAGATATCGCCTCCTTATTGACCGTCTTTGGATTGCTTATGAAATATAAGACTTGTTGACGAACTTGAAGAGCAAAGGCAACCAGGCAAGCCACGATCATAAGTGACCAGATAAATCTACGGAAAAAGCGTTTGTAAACCAAAAAGCAACTATCTATCTAAAACATGAAACAAATTCAAAGGTATGGCTTTTGAAAAATATTCATTACCAGCATGGTTAAAAACATTTTTAACATTAAAATAATATTAATGATATCTTCTTACCCTAAAATTCCAGGTCTTTTGTGTGGCTTCATATTCAAAATAGATTCATTAACTTCTGCAACGACTTGTGAGCTTCCGGTGGGAATTTCCCCTCTGTTCCTCATGGTGTAGTGAAATATGCCTATCAATGTGCTACGTGCTACAATACTTTCAAAAGCTTAAAGACCTATCCACACAATCTACTGTATAGAGCATGGCCATAATAATGAAATAGTAACAGCTCTAGAGTTAAACAAATGTTTTCAGATATAATTTAACTTCTAAAGAGAACGCATAAAGACTACACTGTGCCAGTAGGTGTTCAAGTCTTATAAACTGCAATTTTACAACGATGATTTCAATCGACATACTGCATACCAGAAACACGCCCATTGGCTGGCATTTTTCCCAGACGTACCCGCTTCATAATTTGTATTAGAGTAGGTCATGGCTAACCACCAGGCCACAAGATGATCACATAACGAGATTAATTAACTAAGTAAATACGGCCATGTTGAATCACGTCCACAAGGACTGAGTTTGTTTAAGTTTCAAAGGGAGTAGCTCTCTCATGGACCATCATTAATTTTTCAGGTAAAATCACTAGATAGTGTCAGTACAAGCGATACCCGTGCGATAGTACAGCTATATTTTTTTTTGGTCTGCAATCAAAACATACAAAAGAAAATGTTAGCACGTGACATCAATAAGTACTTAGGTGTTTGATCTGCTGGTTGCTTTGTACATGATGACAGACCCAACGTTAAAGTGCACATTATCTGTAAGAGAGAAGAATTGTTGTTTAGCATTTCCTAGCCTAACGATTTGTTTGCACAATTGTTTTTATAAAGGGCGTACTATCTGAGTTATAAAGGGCGTTTTAGATGAGTTATAAAGGGCATTTTAGATGAGTTATAAAGGGCATTTTAGGTGAGTTATAAAGGGCATTTAAGATGAGTTATAAAGGGCATTTTAGGTGAGTTATAAAGGGCATTTAAGATGAGCTATAAAGGCGTTTTAGCTGAGTTATAAAGGGCGTTTAAGATGAGTTATAAAGGCGTTTTAGATGAGTTATAAAGGCGTTTTAGATGAGTTATAAAGGGCGTTTTAGCTGAGATATAAAGGGCGTTTTAGATGAGCTATAAAGGGCGTACTAACTGAGTTATAAAGGGCGTCTTACTGAGTTATAAAGCACCTAGGGGTATCGGGTTCCAATCTCCGCGAAAAATTGGATTTTAAACTTTGGGATTTTTGTTAGATCTTTCCTTCGTCAGCCCAACTCTGACGTTTTTTTGGGTTAAGTAAAGGATGCTGGTTGTTATGCTGGTCACATGATAACCTCGTCATCCGTTGGCCACAGAAACAGGTGGTCTTTACATCCTTTGCCCTATATATAACAAGTTCGCAAAGAGGTCATTTACTTTTTTTCTCACCTCATAATTTCAGGTAAAAGAAATGATTGTGCAAAATGTCAACTTGATCCGAGATTGAGTAAAAGAGAAATAGCGTGTACAAACATTTTACTAGACAGACAGACAGATTGATATAATCTTTGTAAAAATACATCGCAGAACTAGCATTGGCACTTCCGCTCTTTTATTTTCTACGTATCAAGTACGACAACTGGTTTCAAATCCTGAGATGATTTTTTCGAAAGCGTCCATGGTGACATCGATTTATTGATTATTTACTAAATAGAGCTGTTTAAATTCTTCATTGTCGCTGTTGAAAGAATCGTGAGGGGGCGGAATCAAAATGAACGCTTATTCAGGTTCTAACTTGCGTTAAGCTGTTTGCAGAAACAGGACCATAGTGCTCTGAGTGGACGTCAGCTGTTTAGAGAAAGAGAGCTTAATAGTTAATGTACAGATCTGCAGAATGGAAGGCCACCGCATCCCTAAACGACTCCTGTATGGCCAATTAAGGAAAGGAAAGCGCTCACAAGGTGGACAAAGAAATGCTTTAGGGACACCCTCAAATCTTCTCTGGAAGCCTTCAGCATTGACCCAGCCATCTGGGAGACAGAGGCACATGATAGAGTATCATGGCGTCGCGCTTTGAAAACTGGCGCACAAATTGCTGAGGACAAGAGAACTGGCAGAAGAAAAGCGCCAGAGGAGAAAAGCAAGGCCAATGACACTAGCTCCAGCTGGAATAACCTGCCCAGTGTGCAGCCGAACATTCCGGGCTCACAAAAGTCTCACCAGCCACATGAGGAGGCACAAAACCCCAGTGCAAAGCCCTCAGGCCCACTAAAAGAAAAAGACATTATCGAACCTTGACGGACATGTTTAAAATGTGTCTTCACCTTCATTCCATCGAGGGTTAGAAAGTCGGCGTGCGTGCGTCTTGTCCCGCATGGTTGGGCGACGTAGAGAAATATATATACAGATGTACGTTGACTTTCATGTTAATTACGTACTAGATGATGTTAAAACTGTCTTTATCTCAGAAATGTTTTATTCGAGATATGAAGTTTGGACTAAGGTCAACTGAGTTCGCTATGCTCTAAGTCTAAACGGTTACCTGGCATTAGCTGAGAAAAAGGGGAGGCAATGAAGCGTTGTATTTTTCACATAATGCCATAGTTAACCCTTGGTTTAGAAGCAGATTACTGCTAGAACTCTGTGTGTGCTCATTTTTATGATGTATCAACATTGTATGGAGATGTAGATGATGCAGTATTTAAGTATGTAAAGCAGTCATCTTGTTTTCAATAAACTGAGAGACATAAACATTAACCAGTTAGACCAGCGGTTCTCAACCTTTTAAGCTCGGCGACCCCTTTTTACAATCCCCCACTCTGCCGCAACCCCCTCCCCCCCGACACACACATACAGCAACAGAGGAGTAGACAATAGCAATCCATATTTTCGATGGTCTTAAGCGACCCCTGGCAAATAGTCAATCGACCCCCAAGGGGGTCGCGATCCACAGGCTGAGAACCCCTAAGTTAGACCTTACGGTCGAAATACAACACACACTTATGGAATGATCTCAAAGGTGCATAACTGAGTTTTTACTTCGTTTTAAGCGTAAATAAGTTGTCTTTCCTTGCATTAGAAAGTGATTTTCATCTATAAAGGTATTAAAATAATAAAATTAATAGCATTTTTGTCCCTTTAAGCTGAAAAACAGAATAAGTATATAATACCAAGAAGCACTTACAAAGCTATGATCAGAATTTGCTAAATATTATGCTAATTTCAAAGTTCATTTGATCAATGAATTCATGAATGACACTATTGAAAGATGGCAAGTAGATAAAAACAAGACCCGATATGAACTTCCTGTGAGACACTAGGTCGGGTTGATTTTCATTAATCATTATTGTAATAATTAGTGTCCAAAATTTGTTTTTACTTTTGCTATAAATATTACGCCATTATCTCTTGTCGAATGTCAAAATGCAGAGGCGTCTCAACAGGTCAAGCCCACTTGGCCTCCTAATTCCTACCTACGCCACTGGTTATGCAGTTTGAAGTATGAATGCGTCATGATTTTGGGCGCATTTTTTTTATTCACCATGTGTTGTCTACATCTATCTATCTATAAAATTCTCTTCTTCGTCCAACCATGCGGGATACGGCGCACGCACGCCGACTCTCTAGCCATTGATTAAACAGTCATGGAAAGATAACTCTTTTATTTCTGCAAGTCTGACTAGAGTTACCCCACGTAACGGCGACAGAGAGCGCGGCTTAGAAAAACAAAAAGGGAGGGGGAACAAGTAATCTTCTCTGTATATATAATTCTCTACGTCGCCCAACCATATTTTAGCCTTTGCCATGACAATTAATAAAGCACAAGGCCAAACGTTCAAAAAGATATGCCTGTATCTTCCAAAACCTGTTTTCAGACATGGACAACTGTATGTTGCTCTCTACAGAGTTCTTTCTTTTCATTCACTCACAGTAGTTTGCCCAAACCCACCCCATTGGGACAACGTTGTCTTTCAGAAAATGCTCATCCGTCACTTAATAGCGGCGTATGCTGCGCCGCGGGTCGACTAGTAATATTTAATTTAGACGATTACAGCCATTAATTCACTGATGCGTTTCATCAATGAAGCTGTAAGCCCAGCTTTAGTTTGTCAAGTTTATTAAGTTGTACAGCTTTCTCCTCCTTTCTGCTGTCCTGTAGGAAGGCAATTGTCTAGAGACCCTATACAACACATCATTTATTCAAGAAAAACAAAGTAAAAGTTCCACGAGGATGTCATCTGGTCAGCACAACGACCAACCACATTCATTCTTAAGGGTTTTTAATCAAGTTCTAAAATCTGTTACTTTTGTGTACTTTTAATCTGGCATTCCTCCCGAGGCAGCTTTATCAGCATCAACTGCCCCCCCCCCTCCTCAAAGCCATTACTAAATGATTCTGTTCAACCCCCCCCCCCTCCCACATTTTTCTACATTACAACCTGAGTAGGGGATTTCCCTTTTACTTTCCAAGTCTATTTCTAGACACACTTTTATATATAGCTTAAAGAAATCAATCACACGTGAAGAATCTTTGATGACTTGAAAGATTAGTGTGACGAGGTCACGTGGTACACATCCTGCATCGCGTCAGTTTTTAATCACCTTGTGATATAAAGTATAGCACATTTATTCGATACTTGAACAAACTCGGAAGCGCTAAATATAGTTAAAAAAACAAACCAGGATCGTGTGGGCAATGAGGCCTTCTTCAGCTACCCAAAAGGAAAAAGACAAACAATTGTACACAAAATAGGTTAGTTTAAATGACCTATTTGTCTGGTCAGGGGTTATTGTTGACTAGCGAGGTAGAATGAAAATGAGCTCCGTTTGGTGTAAAAGCGCAGGAAACCTTGAAGAGTTTTTGCTCAATGATTGAATCTTCATCTTATTTTAAAGAAATCTCTGAGTTGGCAGTTGATCCTTAAAAATGGATAGTACCTGACAATAGAATTGTTCACCCTACGTCCCTACAGCAGTAGAATATTGTGATTTTTAGAAATAATGATCGTTACATGGGTGTATACTGGCAGATCCTAACCTATCGGGGACGAATGATAAAGAGCTTAGCTTTCAAAACGAGAGGTCATCAGTGTATTGGATGTGTTGTGGGGGGTCCACTCCGATTGGTCATCAGTGTTAAGTATTAATGGATGCTGCGGGGTGGGGGAGGGGCTAGCTAGGGCTTGTGACCTTTGACCACTGGGGTGGTAATTTGCATACGGGCGAAATGACACTTGATCAGAAAAATGTTTTTTTGACATTCCGATGGTCTAGAGCAGTGGTCTTCAACGGGGGCGATATCGCCCCCTAGGGGGCGTTTTCGAGATTTTGGGGGACGCTGAGAGCCAAAGGGGTGGTAGGGGGGCGCTGGGCACAAAATGGGGCGGTAAGGGGGCGCTGGGCATAGAGGCGGAAAGAAGAAACTAAAGGTGCTCTGAAACAAAACAAATTTAAAAATTCTTCAACATTAAAGCTGGGAAACTAAATATAGACAAATTATAGTTAACTTGCTTCTAATTTAAGAACAGAAACAGCGTTAGAAATTGAGTTCGGGAATCCCATTTTCTATTTTTAAATTCTTACTCTTTTGCTATGATCAGAGAGTATCTATTGTCCTTGGATCTCGCGCGTATAAATGTTTAAGATTTGATAAAGAAGTTAATACGCCTTTTTGATTCTAGTTTATTTTATCTACATATGTTAATATATTGATATGTAAATAATTAATTGCAAAAAAAATTAAAGGTAACAGTTCAAAGAATATTTTAACTTTTTAAAAACAAAAAAACATTGCTAAAATGCTGTTACGAAAACTCACTGGTATGTCATGTAATATTTCCTTGAGATTTATTGAATTGCTACTAGAAAAAAAGTAAGTTCTAATTTGATGGCATTTTAAGATGAGGTTATGAAACCAAGTCCGCTACACGAACATATAGCGATTTCCAAAAATAATTTAAGAATATTCATGAACAATTATAAAAATCTACAATTAAAACAATATTAAAAACAAAAAACGGCAAAGCAGGATATGTTTTAATGGTTTCTTAGAAAAATGCATAGGTGTTTTTAAAATACTTGTGATATTGTTGAAAAATTGATTAAAACTAAATTTATTTTAAAACATATGTAACACAAAAAGACTTTTTTTCTGTTAGAGATGAAATATTATTTCAAAATTGTCTAGCTATGTAGCTTATGAGGACATATAGGAAACCATCAGTGGCTGGACGCTACAATGACTTCATAGGTAATATAGAATAAAGAACAAATCTATTCACTATTCACTTTGTGAGTTATGATACACAAGAAAAGTTTAGCCCGCAATTTCATTTCTATTTGAATCATTATAAAACTGTAAATAAAATACAAACCCATGCCTAAAATAAGCGCATCTTTCAACAGTTTTGTGAAACAAATGATGAAAAAAGGTGTTAGACTCTTGTAAACTGAAGTTCGCTGGATTTCGAAAGGGGTTTGTTATTTGTTATGGCTCGTTTTTTTTTAACTCTTAAAGAATTTTTGTTTTTGAGAAACGGGAAGATTCAACGGTTGGCGATGACTTAAAGAAGGCTAAAAAAAAGTGTTTTACATGGAAGGCATCTAACACAAATGAATGAAACGAACCTCCGACTGCTAGGAAAGAGATAAACTTTTATTGATAATACCATTTTCTCTTTTATCGAGATATTAAATCTATTTAACAGAGTTTTAGAATCTCACATAACTTGTTTGTTGACAAATGAATTACTGCCCAAGGACACCGATATCTATGCAATTCACATAACAATGCTCTATGAAGAAATTAAGATTCGCTTCTAAAATTTAAAATATGTATATTTAAATGACAATTATTAAACATCTGTTACTGACGTTCAGATTGAGTTACAGGAAAAAATAGATTTACAAAACTATGTCTTCAGTAAAAAGAATGTAAACATAGGAGGCACACAGTGGCGTAGCTAGGGTGGGGGAGGGGGGATTTGAATATCCCCCGGGTCCCCATTCAAGGGGGGGGGGGCAAATTAGTGCTTTTTTAATTAATTAAATTAAATATTACGCAAAATGCAGCGGCCCCAAAGATGTCAAGCCCCCTGGCCCCCAAACGATGGATATTCCTAGTTACGTCCCTGGAGGCACAACAGAGATGTGGCTGCATTTAAATGTTTCAGTAAAATTCCAAAACTGTGGTCGAAATTGGCTTATGTTTTAGCTTTTCCGTCAACATACATGGTTAACATAGATTCAGTGCTTAATAAACTTAATGAATAAGCAAAGAAATAGACTGGATGAGTAGTAGAGACCTTCGCCTTGTTTTGGCTAATTTAAAGCTTGAAATTTCTAATATTGTCAGACTGCATGGGGCACAAGGTTCCCATTAGCTTAATTTCATTTTGTAGTGAATTCAGCAATAATAATATTTATATTAAAAAATGAAACTAAATTTACAATTAAACCAAAAAAACAGTAGGCCCTAATATTCAAAAATTTAAACGGAGACTATTCTTAGAATTTGAAAGAAAGTCTTTACAATTAATTTTTGTGTGTAATCACTGAAAATTATTTGACATAATTTTTTGTATAATGGTAATATTGGCTGTTTTTGCCTTTAATTCCGAAGATTACGACTGAGTCCAGTGTTTCACATAACTAAACAAACCCAACTGCGACCTACATATTTTCCCGAATTTTATGCAGACAAAGCCGTTGTATGCTGGTGTTCTATTTAAGTTTTCTTTCCGTCTTTTGCGCCTGTCTTCAAAAATGGCGTTTCTTTGAGTATCAAATGTTTGTCCCGCAGTTTTTGTAAGAGCTCTTGAACTGTTTCTCTCAGAGGCTATCTGCTGCCAGAGAATGCTGCCAAGTACTTTTCTCTATGCCAGTGAGAGCAAAATGGCGCCTGAATAAATCTTTATAGCGCTCACGGGGGAGGGGGCACCTCTGTAACTCAGTTCTTCTTAAAGCTCGTCAGTCATAGACCAAGGAGTTCACAACAATCGCTTTTAGCACGCGGTCGTCTCTCAATCGGGATATTGACAACATACAAATTGATAAATAGATGATATTTTGTTCAAATTTGCCTTCTCATGCTTCTTTATAAGTGTTTTTCTCAGAGGGGGGCGCTCGCGGATTTTTTTTAAAGAAAAAAATCGAAAAGGGGGCGGTAGGCCAAAATAGGTTGAAGACCACTGGTCTAGAGGTTAATTTCGCTTGGTGCGTTATCGCTAGGCGGTGGTGTCGAATCCGGAGTCACAGGTTCGAGCCTCGGTCGGCGCATTCTCTTATTTTCGTAGCATTTTAATTCACTACTTTCTCTCTTCAAAACTTGGTCCCTGGTGCTGCTATTCATTTATGTCTAATATATATATGAATCACATTTGTTTCAGCACCTAGCTTCATATCCTGGTACACTTGAACCGTGACCTCCGTATGTCGAAGGTGCCGCTTGAGCAGGCTTAACTTGTTTTTGTCGAGCCACAGTAACCTATGTGGCCGTAGGCAATCTCTCTCTCTCAATACATTGTCATGCATCATAGACGTTTAAAAAAAAACATAAACAATATCACGCCATCAACTGATTTTTATTGTTCAACTAGTTAATATTAAATCTTTTTTTTAGCATGTTAAAATGTTTAGATTTCATGACTTAGTTTTCATAGGAATTTCATATTGCTTTACTAATGGTAAGTTTTACAATTTTGTTTCAATTTTTTTATTTTTACATTTTTATAAAAAATAAACAAAACTGTAAATAGTTTATTAGAAAAGGATAGCGATAAACGTAGCAGAGTGTACGTTAAGTAAGATAGATAGGCTAGATAGATAGACAGATAGATAGATAGATAGATAGATAGATAGATAGATAGATAAATTAGATAGATAGATAGATAGATAGTATAGATAGGATAGATAGATAGATAGATAGATAGATAGATAGATAGATAGATAGATAGATAGATAGATAGATAGATAGATAGATAGATAGATAGATATAGATAGATAGATAGATAGATATAGATAGATAGATAGATAGATAGATAGATAGATAGATAGATAGTATAGATAGGATAGATAGATAGATAGATAGATAGATAGATAGATAGATAGATTTCACAAGATAATAAAAATGAAACAATTTCAATCCCTCTCAAGCCAGGGAGTGGAACAACGGGCCAGATTTCGTGTACAGAACTGACGTCACTGAGGGACAAAATTTAACGTTTCAGTGCCAGGGTACAGGTTATTGGCACGTGACTTTAATTGGACGCCGATTAAAAACTGTTTCTACGAGAAATTATAAGTCTCAAGGACCCTGGAACTATTACCCAGACAGTAGGTGCTTCTTTGATCTAAACAAGTTAGGCAGTGATTCTTCAGAAGAAATGTATAGCATATAGCTTTCTACAATGTGCGTATGTTTCTATCAACGCAATATATATATATATATATATTATTCGGGACATTAACCAATACATACATACATATATAAATGCATACATACATACATACATACATACATACATACATACATACATACATACATACATACATGTATACATACATACATGCTCTTAACAATTAGATTTATATACTAGATTACTCAGAATGGTGGCTCTTGCAAATTGAACTGACAATGAATTGCCTTTCATACATACATACATACATAAATACATACATACATACATGTATACATACATACATACTCTTAACAATTAGATTTATATATTAGATTACTCAGAATGGTGGCTCTTGCAAATTGAACTGACTATGAATTGCCTTTCATACATACATACATACATAAATACATACATACATACATGTATACATACATACATACTCTTAACAAATAGATTTATATACTAGATTACTCAGAATGGTGGCTCTTGCAAATTGAACTGACTATGAATTGCCTTTCATACATACATACATACATAAATACATACATGTATACATACATACATACTCTTAACAATTAGATTTATATACTAGATTACTCAGAATGGTGGCTCTTGCAAATTGAACTGACTATGAATTGCCTTTCATACATACATACATACATAAATACATACATGTATACATACATACATACTCTTAACAATTAGATTTATATATTAGATTACTCAGAATGGTGGCTCTTGCAAATTGAACTGACAATGAATTGCCTTTCATACATACATACATACATAAATACATACATACATACATACATGTATACATACATACATAGTTACATACGCTTAACAATTAGATTTATATATTAGATTACTCAGAATGGTGGCTCTTGCAAATTGAACTGACTATGAATTGCCTTTCATACATACATACATACATAAATACATACATGTATACATACATACATACTCTTAACAATTAGATTTATATACTAGATTACTCAGAATGGTGGCTCTTGCAAATTGAACTGACTAAGAATTGCCTTTCATACATACATACATACATAAATACATACATGTATACATACATACATACTCTTAACAATTAGATTTATATACTAGATTATTCAGAATGGTGGCTCTTGCAAATTGAACTGACTATGAATTGCCTTTCAGAATACTTCGCCGAATGGGAATGGATACCTCCTTTTAACAGTGTTCTCCATGTGTACAATGTTGGTAGAGATGTCTATTCCATTGGGTGTACATATACAGTCTGGATTATAGGTGGGTAAAAAAAATATTTTTCTTACAAAATGTAGTACCAAAATGACTTTTAATTATTATATCAACCCATATTATAAACGTCACTGTCTTAGGCAGAGACTGAGCCTTTTGTTGAGTAGTGTTCGACCCATCTGGGCATCTGTTTGCTCTTGCCTGTGACGATTTCTTCAGTGATTGCACTGAAGAGGTGTTGACTTGTTTTGGTCCGAGAGCCGATTTTGTCACACATTTCTCTGATGTTTGGGTTGCAAGCTGAATACTTTCACAAAGCGCCACCCATTATTCAGCTCTCCCTTCTGTCCTCTGAACTAAGGCTATAACTCCTTTCAAAGCAAGCTGCCTGGTCTTGCGGTTTGCGCGCTGGACTGTCGTTCGGATTTATCGACGGTCGAGGGTTCAAACCCTGCCCGCTCCCATCCCCCGTCGTCCTGCAGGAGGTTCGGACTAGGAAGTAAACTATCTTCAACTCTGAAGGTACATTTTTTTTTACAAGCTGAACAACAGACTAGAACAACATAAAAAATACTTTAAAAAAAAAATAAAGCTTATACGAAGTGTAAACGTATCAATTAGTTTGAATCAGTCATGTGAGTAAATTTGTAATGGAACTAGACTAACAGCAATAAATCTGTGCGATTAGAAATATTTTACCAATTGTTTTTGTTTAGCGCTATTTCATGCTTTAGATTTCTCACTACGCTATGATCCTATCACTTGTCTGGACCAGTTGGTGGAAAAAAAAAGGGGGGGGGGGAAGAAAGGGAGATCTAGGTAGATTTGACCGTGACTGATTTTTTAAAAGCATTTACGAAAACAAACAAAAGTGAACGATCTGAATTCGAACTCTTGGCCCACGCCTCCTGGGACAGACGTGCTAACCACTCTGCTAGTGAGGTACTTATGAGTAGAGAAGATTGTATAGTTATATATTGTATAGTTATATATTGTATAGCTATATATTGTTTGTTTCAGTTTAGAGCGGGAACTAATTCAGCTTACACCACCATTTCAGTCAAGTAAAATGTTATTCCCTTTGTTTGATGATATATATTGCACTCCTCCATAATCTTCAGACTCGATGACAAACCTTATTATTACACTTTTTACAAAGTTTACATCAACTCACTCTGTCTGTCTAGTAAAAAGTGTGAACACGTTATTTCTCCCACACCCATTCTTGGATCAAGCTGAAACTTCGCAAAATTATTTACCGGCATAGACAAGACATGAATCAATAGAAAAGTAATCAATTAGTCAATTAAAAACTGGTAATTAATTATTTTGTTTGATACCAACAAGGGAAACTGATACTTGAGTATTCACAGATATGGCTAAATTTGTTGGGTTTAGTCCTCTCTAGTGATTGTTGACGCTGTTTCTCTCTCACGCATTCTCCAATCAAGTTGATACTTTAAACAATTATTTATTGTACTTAACAAAACATGTATCTTTAAAAAAAAATAATTCAAGAAGTCAATTAATTAGTTGTAATTAATTATTTTGTGTGAAATCGAATAAGGGAAATAGCTATTACATTATTGATATATAGATGTCTGCAAGCGAGACATGAGAGCCACAGGCATCAGCGAAAGTATGTGGGAAAACATAACCAAAGACCGGAGTGCATGGAGACAGACTGTGCGTGCTGGGACAACCCTTGCTGAGAACAAAAGAATTAAAGCGGCCTTATTTAAGAGGGAAAAAAAGAAAGCTGCCCTGTCCGCTAGCCCTGAATCAGAGGCATACACAGGTATGAATTGTGGCAAAGTCTGCCGTTCTAGAATTGGCTTGACTAGCCACACCAGATTCTGCCCCGTCTCAAGATTAAGCCAAAACCAGTGACTCATTTGGGCGCATCCATTACCTTTCGAGATAAAAGGAGCTATATATATATATATAGTTTCAATGGCGGAGTTCTTCCCCTTTAGATATGCATTGTTTTTTTTTAATGATTTTTTTTTTATTTTGCTTATTTTAAATTTCAGGTAAATGGCCAGATACTTCTGTGAGTATTGATTTGACAGATTATGAAATTAGCCCTTTTCTTACTGTCTCGCCCAAATCGAACGTGACGTTTATGTGTAGTTCTGACATCGACCTGCAGAAACCGTTAATTTTATACAAGAATGACTCTAGGAACGTATTGAAAACCTCGACGTCTGGCGCACTGAACCTCACTATGACCCATTTCCAGTGTGGCACATCTTTCGTTGTGGGCTGTTCTAAGGAAGGGTATACACTGCCAGGAGGTGCTATGCAAGTGGACGTGGAATGTAAGTAATACTTCTGTATTGTCTAAACACATTACACACACACAAAATATTCGTAGTTGTTTAGTGCTTTATGTAAGTTGAAACCGGAGGTAGCTGTTTAGTGTTTTATGTAAGTTGAAGCCGGAGGTAGCTGTTTAGTGTTCTATGTAAGTTGAAGCCGGAGGTAGCTGTTTAGTGTTCTATGTAAGTTGAAGCCGGAGGTAGCTGTTTAGTGTTCTATGTAAGTTGAAGCCGGAGGTAGCTGTTTAGTGTTCTATGTAAGTTGAAGCCTGAGGTAGCTGTT
Source organism: Biomphalaria glabrata (assembly GCF_947242115.1). NCBI lineage: Eukaryota > Metazoa > Mollusca > Gastropoda > Planorbidae > Biomphalaria > Biomphalaria glabrata. The sequence continues at coordinate 4,937,233 of NC_074723.1, forward strand.
TAGTGTTTTATGTAAGTTGAAACCGGAGGTAGCTGTTTAGTGTTTTATGTAAGTTGAATCCGGAGGTAGCTGTTTAGTGTTTTATGTAAGTTGAAGCCGGAGGTAGCTGTTTAGTGTTCTATGTAAGTTGAAGCCGGAGGTAGCTGTTTAGTGTTTTATGTAAGTTGAAGCCGGAGGTAGCTGTTTAGTGTTCTATGTAAGTTGAAGCCGGAGGTAGCTGTTTAGTGTTCTATGTAAGTTGAAGCCTGAGGTAGCTGTTTAGTGTTCTATGTAAGTTGAAGCCGGAGGTAGCTGTTTAGTGTTCTATGTAAGTTGAAGCCGGAGGTAGCTGTTTAGTGTTCTATGTAAGTTGAAGCCGGAGGTAGCTGTTTAGTGTTCTATGTAAGTTGAAGCCGGAGGTAGCTGTTTAGTGTTCTATGTAAGTTGAAGCCTGAGGTAGCTGTTTAGTGTTTTATGTAAGTTGAAACCGGAGGTAGCTGTTTAGTGTTTTATGTAAGTTGAATCCGGAGGTAGCTGTTTAGTGGTTTATGTAAGTTGAAACCGGAGGTAGCTGTTTAGTGTTTTATGTAAGCTGAAGCCGGAAGTGGCTGTTTAGTGTTTTATGTAAGTTGAAGCCGAAGGTAGAAAATGATAGCATCTTGAAGAGTATTAATGAATTTAATACTTGAAGGCGTACTGCGTTTTAAACCAAGGGGCCTCGGGCAGTGGCGTCACTAGGGCCGCTGTCATCCGGTGCAGTAAGATCAGGGTGTCACTCCCCTCCCAAGGAAAAAAATAATCTCCGCCTAAAAAAACAAACAACTTTTTTTTCTGTGTGTTGAATAATAAAACTGTAAGGTAATTAATTGATTGGTATTCGATTCTATTTTGTTTTACATTTTATCAAAAGTGAATACATTAATTTAAAATTTACAATTATTTGAGAAACATTGAGATGAACAATTTTAAAAAATATATTAAAGATAATTAAGGAAAAGGTTTTAAATGATGCTAGTGTTTCTCAGCTGCTTCCGAAAAGTCAAAACAATCACTGAACAGGTTTGCGTCCTTCGAAACATCGTGGAGCAAAGCATGGAATACCAACAAAGGATGTTGATCAGTTTTGTAGATCAAAGAAAGAAGTTTGATAGGTCTGCAGTGCTCCAGAGTTACACCAGCTGGCGCAGAGAGGAGGTAGAGGAGGAAGATTCTGTATAGAAAGAGGAGCTCTTGTTAGAGAGATTGACAAAATAATCCACCTTTTTTTACCTAGAGAATTTAGCAACATGTCTAAAGCAAATCAAGCTGTTGGTAGCTGTCATAGAAATACATTAAACAGGCTGCATTCGAGTTCAAATGGCATATATCAAACCGAGTAGGATTATGCAGACGACATACCATTACTCTGAAATACAATTAAATGACGGATAAATACGCCCTCAGAGTTATGCATATTGGGTACGGACTATCTGAGCAAACGAATCAATTCGCATGCGACGGACGGACGGACGGACGGACGGTCTGACTCAAAGCTAATAGCGGTTTTTCCCCTTCTGTGGGCTGCTAAACATGCTTTTAAAAAACAGAAGTATATTGTGTGAAATTGCATCAATTGTTTTGAATCAAACTTGTTATTAATTTTCAAGAGATCAGGACTAACAGGAATAAATATGTGCGAATGGTATATATCAAACCGATTTGAACTAAGCAGACGACATAGCATTACTTTGAAATACAATTAAATGACGGATAAATACGCCCTCTAAGGTATGCATATTGGATGTAGGTTACCCAAAATCTCAATTAGATTGGTCAAACAGAACAGATAGAAATGTGAACCTTTTTAAGCACTGTTATCACAAGCAATGAAGTTACATATCAAGGTGTTGCGTGTCGTATTGGAAATCAGGAGCCGTCTTTCAAAAAGTACAAACTAATCAATTAGCCTGAAAATTGAAATCCACCTACTCAATACAATCATTGTCCCAACGGTCAACTACGCTTCGAGACGTGGAAGGTTGAAAAGAGGCTGAGTAGTGATGGCTGAGAAGGATCCTACGAATAGCATACCGAGATAATGTTACCAATAGAGAAATCCTTTTCCACACAGACATTCGCCGTCTAAATGAAGTGGCGACTGAAAGTCGATTGACATTTGTGAGACATATCATTAGACAAGACGAAACACGTTTACCAGTCAGCTTTAACATGAAAGCCGAAAAGAGAAACGCAAAAAACATGACGTCACACCTTTTTAGAAGGAAAGTGGCTGTGAAAGTCTCCTTAGACTGATTTCTGTGGAGAGAGTTTGCGTCGAATGGCGCGTGAGGGGTTTATGTCTATGTGTTTCTCAACATTTTACTATTGAAAATGTTACGATCGCCACTCAACTCATGAGATAAGATGTTTGGGGGTCGCCTTAAGCTCATTTTGAGTTGACCGGGGAGAGGCACCGGGCGCCAAGCGTTTTTCTACATTGCTCCTGACGTCTACAACGTATTATTTTTCTCTTAGTAGGAAGATTACCAGTCAAATAGAATTAAATTAAGAAAATTAATTGTTACATGTTGATACTAAACTGAGGAAGTAATTTTTATTTTAAAAAGTTGCATTTTAGAAAAGTGCATTTTTCAGACTTGGGTGACCCTGGTGGGTGTCATCCGGTACGGCCGACAACCCCCGCACTCCCCTAGTGACGCTTGTAATCAAAATGACCTGAGAGTGGGCGTATCATCAAAATGACCCGAGAAAGGGCGTGTCATCAAAATGAGCTGACATTGCTTGTGTTATCAAAATAACCTATTAATGGGCGTATCATCAGTATAGCTTGAGAGTGCAATAAAAAAAAATTGAAATTGCTTTTTAAGATTTAAGTATTTAATTAAACCACTGAACACGAGACTTACAAAAAGACTCATATTTCAGAAGAGCTCTACATTAGGTTTTCAATTTAAAAAATCTCCTCATTTCATTTCAGGCCTAGTTCGACTCACAGTAACTAGTGACCTGGACGATATCCATGGACTCATCTCTCCCAGGGCGACCCTTACTCTAGCCTGCGCCTCGGACATGCCACGTCTGCTGATATTATACAGAGATACCGTCAGCAATGTCCTTAGAACCTCGACATCAGATTCATTGAACTATACCATGAGTGATTTAGAATGTGGATCATCCTTTCTTGTTGGCTGCTACGTACCACGTACGTATTTACTGCACAGCCGAACATCAGTTTATGTGCGAGATTGTAAGTAAACATCTAGACAATCAAGGGAGAGCACTGATTAGAAGTTATAGTATTGTTAAAATAAAATAGTCAGTTAAACGCTATTAAAAGGTGAGTGGTACATACGAACATACGTCTCAGTTCTCCTGACTGAACTTTGTAGGCCCTATCCTTTTGGGCTTTTGTACAATCCCTTTATTTTATTGGTGAGTTTTACAGTAAAAGCTAATCACTGCAATCTACTGTGTCTACACTTTATCAGCAATAAAATTTAACATTTAAAAGTATTTTTAAAAATATTTTGATAAAAAGACAATGTCTCCATTATTTAAGTTCAAATAGAATAAAATATTTTTTAAAAAGATTTAAGAATTTTTTTTGTATTTATTAGGGTATCCTACCCGTAACACCATCAGCTGGTCGAACTTACGAATTTCTATTTATTCGGCCAGCGAGCAGTGTCTACCTTTGCTATTATGTATCGGTATGTTTGTTGATGTTTTGCATGTTTTGGATGTTCCTTCAGAGTTGAAGATAATTACTTCCTAGTCCAAACCTCCCGCAGGACAACGGGGGATGGGAGCGGGCATGGGTTTGAACCCGGGACCATCGATAAATCCGAACGACAGTCCAGCGCGCAAACCGCACGACCAGGCAGCCATTATATGAACATCTAGATCTAACACTAGACCTAAAGTTCTGGCACAGAACTCTTACGATCTAGTCTAGATGTAATTATAGGTCTAAAATCTAGATTTAATCTATATAACATTTATGTAGAAATACAAGCTTTAAAAACTGGTTTAAATAAAATTGTAGCAATTTAAATTTACTTTTATCGCATAATCTCGGCAATACGGCTGACTACACCATTTGAGCCCTACACCTGGATACATTTTTAATGTCAGAAAGTGACAGATCGTAAAAGATTTCGAAACAATAGACAATAAATAGTTCCATGGACCAACTAAATATCTAGAATGTCATACTAGTTGCCAACTAAAGTTTAAAAACTACTGCAAGGAAAGTAACTAAAATTTTGATTCTACAGTGCTAAAAAGAACACAAAAAGTATTTAATTTTAACAAACTTCGATTACAAATACTTCTCTACTCTGTACACAATATACACATAAAAGTTTGCTATTTATTGCGTCCATCTATGAAAATCTTCTATTTCCTACGATATAATGTCACCATTTAAGAACACATTTTTGTTTTAGCCATCCATATCGTAACTCTTTTAGAAGGTCAAGGCTTCAGCCTCTACCTCAGAAAATTTTCATAATTTTGTTTTCTAAGCTAACATTGGCATATAGTTGCATTGTGTTTCCATCTGTAGCCATCCATATCGTAACTCTTTTAGAAGGTCAAGGCTTCAGCCTCTACCTCAGAAATCTTCCATAATTTTGTTTTCCAAGCTAACATTGGCATATAGTTGCATTGTGTTTCCATCTGTAGCCATCCATATCGCAACTCTTTTAGAAGTTCAAGGCTTCAGCCTCTACCTCAGAAATCTTCCATAACTTTCCTTCCAAGCTAACATTGTCATTATGTTACATTGAGTTTCCATCACCGCCATTTTCCGGACTTGGTTAATGCTTAATGTTACCACTACTTTGGTTTTCTGGGCTACATTTTCTGCCAACAATGTGCCTTGATGCTTGAATTTGGCAGTCTGTCCTCTTCAGGCCTTGTTGGAAAGTCTACACCGCGGCCGGTTGAGTTCTGATTATACTAATTTAACACTACATGTCATACGTAACGCAAAAAAACACGTTTGTATTCATGCGTTCAGTTTTCGATTACCAAACTTTATATAGTATGAGGGCAGGTACCAATAGATGTACGTCATATGAGACTTATATGACACGTAACTTGTGGGCCGGTTCGTATAGTAATTTCAGGGCCGATTTTGACACCCAATCCGACTCTGGTTCTAACCCTGCTTGATCAGTGCTGTCCTTTTTTTTTTTTTTTTACTATCTTTGATTCAACTTTTTCTCTTATTAAAAATGTTTTCCCTAGTGGCAGTGGCGTAGCAAGGGATTTGGGAGACCGGGGGAGGGGCCTTGACCTCCTTAAGGACCCCTGCGTTTTGACATTTAACATCATGACAGGAGATAATGTAAGAAGTAAAGTCCCTGTCCCCCTTTCAGACCTTGTGGTCTGTAGGGCAGATGACGTAAAGGTCATCTGTTTCCGTGGCCTACGGTTAGATACTGTGAGATAATGTACTTTATAAATACACAAGTCTAATGTGTGGAATACATGCAACATTGTCTCTAATTTACATAACAACATGAATAGCAAGATAACATGGCTTAATATTTAATGTGGAAAAAAAAATGTGGACACTTTTTCGGGGGACCCTCAAGTGGATAACTAACATTAGTTGGGAAAAAAGTAAAGGCGGTTGGTCGTTGTGCTGGCCACATGACACCCTCGTTAACTGTAGGCCACAGAAACAGATGACCTTTACATGATCTGCCCTATAGACCACAAGGTCTGAAAGTGGGGGCCCAGGGGGGGGATTTTCAAAATGAAGACCCCATATCTTATCCCAGCTACGTCACTACCTCGTGGTGCCTTTTCATATATATATATATAATACGTATACCTCATTTATTGTTTCAACATTAAGCTTCGCCTTTGCATTTTGTTTTCAGGCGAAGCAGGAGATCTTGATTTTAAGCTCAACAATAACGTGACCTTTAACCCGGACTGTTTGCATAATAATGTCAACATCTTCTGTCGCTACAGCGGAAGCCAGTGGTTCTTACACTATGTTTACATCCAGTATCAGGGAGTGGAGAAGGTTCTCTACTACTCATACGACTACATCAACTACAGCTTCACCTTCGACTACAAAAACTTCAGCGACTATTTTTATCCAGACCTCCAGGTGCCGGGCTCACTGACCTTCACTCTGGGGTGTGGACTTCGAAAATTACCGGCAAAGAACCAGAGCTACACTTTACAGTTTCAAAATTGTGAGTAGAATTATTTGACTAAATAGTAAACAAGTAACATATACCGTTTCAAACCTTGCTTCTATGGGGCAATTGATGTCAAGGGAATCTGTTATCGTGGCCAACGGTTAACTCTTCTACTAGTTTTAGTAGTAAAAAAAAATATTTTTCTGTGCTCAATAGCTTTTGTACAAGGGAAACATTCATGCAATGTTGAGCGGGTGTTCGGGAGAAGGTTTCCTTGCTGTCTTTGCAAAAGAAATTTAAGATATATTTGTATATACTTTTGTTTAAACTTGGGTCGAACGTGAGCCCTCGTGATAAATTATATTATTATAAATTTTACTCTCCTGAACTTTTTGCATTAAAAAAGTGTATTTTTATGTAAAAACTATGCATATTTAATTTTAAAAATAAAAAGTTTCTCTAAAATATCACGGTATGAATTTTTAATATCTTTTCTTGTTCCTGCGACGGACGGACTGACGGTCTGACTCAAAACCGTTTTTTCTCCTTCTGTGGGCTGCTAAACATGCTTTAAAAAAAAACAGATGTATATTGTGTGAAATTGCATCAATTGTTTTGAATCAAACTTGTTATTAATTTTCAAGAGATCAGGACAAACAGGAATAAATATGTGCGAATGGAAATATTTTTATTTATTATGTTAAGTACTGTGAATCATCTCCCCTTTCGAAAGTTTACTCATGAGCAAATAACTCTTTCTGACCCTTTTTCTTTTTTTACGTGTATACTTATGATTAAATAGAGTATTTACATTTCAATCATTTTATTCAGGCTCATCAAGTCTTGCTGTTGCTTCTGAGAAGACAGTCTCGTTTGGCGTAGTCCTCGGCTTGTCACTTGGTGGGGCAATAGTCGCTGTCTGCATCATCATTCTTGTCATCTTTTACGCTGTGCGATGTAGTCGTGCCAAGGGAGACTATCGCAGAACAATGCAGACGACAAGTGACAACCAAGAGCCAAGAGAAAGGAACTCGCCCCCGCCAGCTTACAGCGAGACATTCACAGAGGTGGATGAACCACCACCACCTTATACCGAACAGTAGTCACAAATGGACCATGTGCGCAGGTCAATGACCTATAAGCCGGAATGTGGATAAGACTCATCAGAGGCCGTAGTCTACCTTCCACATCACTTGTGTGTGTTGACTCCACATGAGAGTAATTGTCCCTGACTAATAAACACTCCAGTTCGCCTGAAAGTATTCACATTGCAGGGTTTGATACTCGGTCTGTGCTAATATGTTTATATTACAGTCATTGTTTGTTGTGAATGTTTTTGTGAGAAAGTATTTAAAAGGATGCGACAAAATAACATGATAGTCTTCAGTGTCTACATGTATCAACACAAAGTCTCTGTTATTATTATTGTTATTAGTAACATCTACAGTATTTTATTTATAAATCTGTGACAACATAAGACTAAGACTGCTTTATTGATCCTTATGGAAATGTGTTGTGATTAAAAGGTCTCTCTTCTCATATACATTGGTCTCCTTCAGTCGTAGAACGACTATGGTTCATCTCGAACACATTTTCATGTGACTGTGCAGCCCTATTTTGGAGAGACACTCCCGTCCACATATATTGCAGATCAAGGTGGCTTTCGCTTTGGTGGTAGAGGAGCTGGTAATTTTCCGCGTGGTACACTTTTCTTCAAGAATCGAGGCCCATGTTTTCTCGCTGTCCATAGCTTTCTTGGTCACCGTCTGTCTACAACTAGTGCGGCCTAAGGCTATGTCTTCCCAATGGTCAGTATCAATGTGCACTGATTTTCTCATATAAAGACAACACAACAGAAACATACACAGATACAACATAAAGAATTCATTCAGCGACTACACACAGACATCTTGGTCCTTTTCATGTTTCCTGATCAAAGGGTGGCGTTGATTAAGTCTAACCGAGTAATGTGGGAAGCGTGGTCGCTTGAACTTGGCTTGGCTTGGCTACCTAGAAGGGGGCTCGAGGTTCGACACCCGACTCGGGCAGAGTTGTGTTTACTAAAGGCAGCACGGAAAACCAACTCCTAGATACCCCAGTGGTCCACAAGTGAGATTGGACCAAAAGCGCTCTGAGCATGCTATAAGCATGAAAGTAGCACTATATAAAAGCTATAATAATAATAATGTACGAAAGAGTTTTTGTACCGCTCTGTTCTTGTCTTGATTGACAGTAGTCGCCCACTTCGCGACGACTTGACGTAGTTCTGATGGTACGGGTGGCTGTTGTCTTCAAGATTTTTTGCGATTTTTCTTAGACAATTCTGTTTAAAAAGTTCCTTTAAATATGATAATGTTGTGCGTGTGATTTTTTTATGCTCTTTTTATAAACTGTATAGATGAAGCTTTGCATTGCCAGTTACATTTCTCAGTGAGTAAACTTTATTGCCTTTTTCAATACCAAACAAAATAATTAATTACCACTAATTAATAAACTAATTTGTTAATTTTCTGATTGATTCACATTTTGTTTTTGGGTAGAACAAATAATTGTGTAAAATTTCAACCTGTTCCGAAAATGATTGTACGATAAAAACATGTACAAAATGTGTATACAACAAAAAAGACGGACAGAGTAAGCTTTGAGATAAATGTTCATACCTGCCTTATATCCACAAAATCTGTGCGCTAGAGAGTGTAAAGGGAAAGCAATGAAATATCTGATTAGTTTCATAATGTTTTAATTCTCTTAGAAGTTTACCCTTAGCACGCCCTTCTGTATTTCAAGGTCTTATTAAGTTAACCTTTAGCACGCTCTTCTGTATGTCAAGGTCTTAAGAGTTAACTTTTAGCACTCCCTTCCGTATGTCCCAAAGTTATACATAAACTGTCAAATGTGTAACAAAATATTTTTAACCATTTTCGAAATCGCCCCCCCCCCTTTTTTTGTATTTTTGAAGTGTCGGCAAACTAATTAGAGGAACTTAGAAATAACAAAAAGTATTAAAACATTTTCATAAAAAAAAAAAAATCTTTAAAAATTTTTTTTTTTTTTCACACACAGTTTTAAGGCTCGTTTTCTAACAAAAAGGTAACCACGTCTGCTGGAGTGTACAGAACTATTTGCATAACTTCAATTCAATGACTCGTGCTCGAGTGGATTGAATGCTACCAATACAACACATAAAACCTAGATCTAGTTGTTTTAAAACCTTTTATATATTTTAAAATAAACTGGCTTGCGTCCGCTGACAACGGCACTGACATCCGATACAACATTAGAAGCTGAATATTGAATGTGTGAAAAAAATGCTCATAAATAAATAAATAAATAAATATAATTGTTTGTTTCGTTGATGTAAAATACAAATACAGACACTTTTTATACTGTGGAAAGGAAATTTATGATTAATCATTGCATATATATATAATTCTGCACGACTCTCAAATTCAACATTGAGAGGTCACAGGGTCAAGTTGTTGTTTTTAACCTCCCTCCAATACGAAAAATTATAGTTCAGAAATCTGAAGGTTAGTTCATGTCCTTGTCGGTAATGATTTAGCTCAATGTGAGGTTCTTATTGAGACAGCCCACATTGAGAACTCTGAACTAGAGATTACTGCGCACCTGATTGTCGCAATTAGACTGGATACAGCGCAGTTTATAGTCACATATTGGCTGGTTATTCCAGACATTACTGCTAAGTCTTAATGTAATTAGACTGGTTACTCCAGAAATTACTGCAACGTTGATTGTCTTAAATTAGGCTTGTTACTCCAGTGATTTGTGCATAGCGGATTGCCGTAATTAGACTAATTATTCCACAGATTACTGCGCAGTTAATTGTCATGATAAAACTGGTTACTCCAAAAATTACTGCTAATTCGATTGTCTTAATTAGACTGGTTACTCCAGAAATTACTGCGCAGTTGATTGTGGGAATAAGGTCTGTTCCTCCAGAGATTTGCGCACAGATGATTGTCGAAGTTAGACTAGTTACTGCATAGCTCAGTGAGCAGTAAGCTAGGCCTAAAATAGTATCTAACAAAAACAATGATACTTAGGAAGATAGTTATTATTACGCATTTATCTAACACGTTTCAGTTCATCTAGACTCTAGACATTTACGTCAAGGTATTTTGGTATTGACCTACTGCTTCTTCATACGATGGAGGCAAAGAATCATAGGCTGGGGGCCGAGGTTCTGCAGCAGCGTCCAGTTCTACCCTGGCAATGGTGAAAATGTGGACACATTCTTCATAGACAGGTGGCTCTGATACTGTGGTGGTGTTAAGCTGTAATGTTGCCCAGCTGCGGCGCTGCCCAACTGCGGTGTTGTCCGGCTGTGGTGTAGCCGACTGGAGAGTCGAATCTCTACTCTGCCTTTTCCTTCTCGCACGACGATAGCGCGTGACGATTATGACGACAACAACCAACAAAATAGCGAAGCCAAACACTGACACTGATACAACAATTGTAACGATGGATGTGTCGTCATAAGAAGGGGTGGGAGGGAATGCAAATGTAGTCCACCTGAATGTAGTTACCTCCATCGCTTCATTCTTGGAAGTAGTCGATACACTATCGGCTGAAATAGTTATAAAGAAACATTGAAACTTTCGATAGGAGAGGAACAAAATATCCACTAGTATTGTAGAACAACTTATAGGTTTACAAAATGATACTATGTATTTCTTATCAATGTATAAACACGTATATGGTATAATTATAAATTAAGCATTCATATATGTTATTGTTTCCTTGAAGTTAAACTTTATTTTTTAAAGGAAACCTCAGAATTTGCACTATTCAGTTTTAGCTTTATCATCATAGGAATCCTTGGGCCTAAGGCCTCTTTTCTTTGCCTCTTTTTTGGGCTTTATTTGCCTCTTTTATGGGCCATCTTGCCTCTTTTGTGGGCTTTATATATATATATATATATATATATATATATATATATATATATATATATATATATATATATATATATTTGGAGTTCTTAGGGGAATCCTAAAGCTTCAAAAAATTTTGTCAAGTCAAGAGAAATTTGTTTATTTTCACTTAGCTTTTTTTGCATATTAAGTTCATATTTAGAACATTTTTGGTCTTGTTTTTTTTTTTTTTTTGTTTTACAAATCTGAGCATGATACTTACATAATTCATCTGCAACTTCAACTAGTATTCTTATTTTGTCACTGTCTATGGCACACTCAACACTAAAATATGGCGGGTTACTTGAAAGAATGTACATTGTATATACAATCTTATATGAGTATGTATTTGAGACTAAAACGCTGATTGGATTATCCCTGGTTAGAGAAAGTCGACTTCCGTATCCTGTCAATTTTGAACAGATGAAAGTTACGTCACTTCCGCTTTGTACTCTGACATACTTGCTAAACCCGTCGGCTCTTAAAACAATGTTTTGTGGTACGCTGTCTGTGTGAAAAAGGTAAAGTAAGAATTATATTAACAGTCCATAATTTAAAAGTTCTCTAAAATCACATAAACCTTAAAAAATCTCACTCTGCGTAATTTACTAAGTAACACATTTAGCCTCGGCCGGAACGAGACCATATGTTATAGAAGGCCTTAACACTTACTGCAACGTTATAGTCTGTGGGCAGTGGACACCAATAGCTAAACTGCCTACAGGTTGTGACGTTGCATGTCAGTGCTGAGGCCTTCTAAAACGAATGGACTCGGCTGTAATATACATCTACTATTCTAAAGTAAACATTTTGTCTAAGACTAAGACTAAGACTGCTTAATTGATCCTTACGGAAATTTGTTGTGATTACAAGGACTCTTTTCTCATATAAAGACAACACAACAGAAAAATACACATAAATACAACAGACACAACATAAAGAGTTCATTCAGCGACTACACACAGGTATCTTGGTGCATTTCATGTTCCCTGATCTATGAGTGGCGGTGATAGAGTCTGACCGAGTGAGGTACGAACGAGTTTTTGTACCGCTCCGTTCTTGTTTTGATTGACAGCAGTCGCCCACTTCGCGACGACTTGACGTAGTTCTGATGGAGCGGGTGGCCGTTGTCTTCCAAGTTTTTTTCGATTTTTCTTAGGCACTTTTGTTCAAAAAGTTCCTTTAAATGTGGTAATGTTGTGGGTGTAATTTTTGATGCTTTTTTATGGTGTTTTCTAGACGTCGCAACAGTTTAGACGTATCAAACTAATATAAGTTATAAGGGTGGAAGAGAGGCTAAGTAAACTTGGGCTTGACTCGAGCAGAGTTGTATTTACTAAGTGCCTAAATTCAGCACGGAAGACCTTCTCCCGGACACCCCCACCCACTGGTCCACAAAAGAGATTGGACCACAGCGCTCTGAGAATGCTCTATGCTTGAAAGTTCCGCTATATAAAAATGTCAGAGGGAGTGTGAAAGAGAGAGAGAGAGAACTGAAATAGAGAGAGAGAGAGAGAGAAAGTGAGAGTGGGTGTACTAGAGAGAGGGACAGTTTAAATGTGAGATTAAGTGCGTGAAGTTGAGAGTGTGTTAGAGAGTTATTGTGTGAGAAAGAATGAGAGAACGCGTGGGAATGAGAAACTGTAGGAGGAACTATAGACATAAGAAAGGAGGAGTTAAGCAATGCTAAGAGAAGGTTTTGTGTTTCTTTTATCAACTTTTGCAAAGTTTGTAAGAGATTGAAATAAAAAGTTAATTTACCTAGCTTGTATTAATCACCAGTCAGAGTAACAATGGCAATGGTCCCCACATTGACCTGGTGACCACTAAAAAAAACCCTCAAAATATGCCCGGGAAGACCTTACTCCAGGGTACAGTACCAGGAAAAAGAAGAAGAGGCAGACAGAGAAAGCGATGAACAATTGACAAGCATAATAAAAGAATGGACGGCCTTGCCCTTGAAAAGAGGTTGTAGTCAAGCCAATAGACAGAGTAAAAATGGAGAAAGACGATGGACAGATTATATGTGGTGCCCCAACCGTTCAACCTACTAAGGCATATGTAAAGGTGAATCTTTATATCCTTGCAGAAATCTATTTTAAAATTGTGCATTACAAATATATATATATTATTAGTTCCTGCAAAATGTACATTCTTACTACAATGTCCCTTTAACGTTAAATGTGAAGTTGACTCAAAAAGTTGAATTTTATTCCAAGATTTAAATTTTTTTTTAAGGGAACACTAAGATCTCTAGTTCACCGCCATCTTGTAGAAGTTTTGATCTAGGATACAAACTACGAAAGTCCGATTCCTACCTGAGACAATGATATTGACACACTCCACCCCCACCTCCGTAATTTCTATGCGAGGTGTGTGAAACTCAGTGGATGACATTGAGCTGTTGTTGTTTTTTTTGAGTTACTATAAACGAAATAAAACCTTTGTGTGTGTGTGTGTGTGTATGAACGAGAAAAAAAATTTTGTTCTATCATTTTTTAATTTAATTTTGGACACATTCAACACACACACACACACACACACACACACACACACATTCTAATGTTAGTGACTTAACAATAGTTTTGTTAGTTAGTACAACGACCAAACTCCTTTTACTTTCCCAAACAAATGTCAGGTACCCACTAGAGTTTGGACTCAGTTGCTTCCTAAAGAAAGATCCTAATACTCACCTGGATTCGAACCCTGGAGCTTCCAATTTGGGAGACAAGACGCTGTGTCATTAAAATAAAAAACACAACTCACCTATCACATTGAACTTCCAGGTGTAACTGTTGCAATGTATTTGAGTTAAAAACTTGCTTGCATTTATCACTCGAAGGTAAGGCCATTGTGAGTTGTAGACAGACTTTGGTGGGGGACGAGCGAAATATTCTAAACACATAAAAGTGACAAATTTGTTCGTTTTTGTTAACATAATAATATTAATAATAATTGCAATGTCTTCGATTCCGAAGATTAAGGATGAGTGCAATGTTTCACGTGACTACACGAGCCCAATTGTGACCTACTTATTTGACCACAACCAATGCAATGTGACTGTCCTGGCTAAGATCTTGTGTACTGTGCAAATCCAACAATATTTCATGAACAAGTCTAAACTAGTCAAGGGGCATTACAATTAACATGATAGACGTAGCCTACTCCAGACTTCTTGTTACTTCAACTGATGTATTTATTTACAAATGGGATGCTTGTCTTGTCTTCCTACCCATCGTTTTATTGACCGTCTCTAGCACTATTCTTCCTTCTCTAAGCCCTAGCCATCTTGTTCTCCATGTACGCATATTCTGCAACGTCATTCATCTGTCTGACTACGTCACTACTTTTACCGTCTCTAAAAAAACAATGCACAATGTATTTATTTACAAAACTAACATACTCTCTAAACTAAACTAGGTCACTACAGCAGACAAAACCTTTGTTCGTAAAAAGGGGGGGGGGGTCAAAGTGTTTCTGTTGTCGCTCCTGTGTTGGACAAGGACTCAACTTGTGCCTCTAATGTTTGCCTCGAGGCCTTCGTTAGACATCTTCAAATGTCTCAGAAGCCAGCTGCTGTTAGCTACTTTTCTCTATGCCAGTAAGGGCAAAATGGTGCCTGAGTTGATCGTTGTAGCGGGGAAGGTGCGTATATTTATATTGTCCTAAATAAACTAAAATAAATAAATTGTCTTGATAATAAACGAAAATCTGAATACAGACCCATTTAATACACCAGGACCTAATGAAAGTTAAGGTTGTTCCATAGAGAATTATCCTTTTTTTTATGTTTTCATCTTTGTCCAACATTATGGCTGCTCTATATTAAAGCAGAGGCGTAGTGAAAGGGGGGGGGGAGGGGGCACGATGCCCCGGGCGCCACCGTCAGGGGGGCCGCCACACGCAGCCTATGTTTTTGTGTTATGTTCATGGAAAATGGGAAGAGGATGCCAATAATGTACCTCGTTTGGCTTACAACGCCTCTGTATTAAAGCTGTCATACTTTAAGAAATGTCTAAATTAAGGTTGTCCTATATTATGGTTGTCCTATATTATGATTGTCCTATATTATGATTGTCCTATACATTCACCGAGAAACTCTTACCTAGTGGTAACATGTTGTAACAATAGTCACTGTAGCAAAACGAGGCTTGAAATGTCCAACCATTGTCTGTAACATACCATTCAGGGTAAGCTGTGTCACATGGTAACATGAACGTGGAGCCCTCTTCTATTGTGACATCGCAGCCAGCGCCATCTACAGGAGCAATGACACAACAAACAAAAGAAGCTCAGATAAAGGACTTCGTTCAAATAAACACACACACACGCATACATACACACATACATAAATACGCATACATACATACACACACACACATAAATACGCATACATACACACATACATAAATACGCATACATACACACATACATAAATACGCATACATACACACATACATAAATACGCACACATACATACACACATACATAAATACGCATACATACACACATACATAAATACGCATACATACATACACACACACATAAATACGCATACATACAAACATACATAAATACGCATACATACACACATACATAAATACGCATACATACACACATACATAAATACGCACACATACACACATACATAAATACGCATACATACACACATACATAAATACGCATACATACACACATACATAAATACGCACACATACACACTTACATAAATACGCACACATACACACATACATAAATACGCACACATACACACATACATAAATACGCACACATACAAAACATACATAAATACGCATACATACACACATACATAAATACGCATACATACACACATACATAAATACGCATACATACACACATACATAAATACGCATACATACACACATACATAAATACGCATACATACACACATACATAAATACGCACACATACACACATACATAAATACGCATACATACACACATACATAAATACGCATACATACACACATACATAAATACGCACACATACACACATACATAAATACGCATACATACACACATACATAAATACGCATACATACACACATACATAAATACGCACACATACACACATACATAAATACGCATACATACACACATACATAAATACGCATACATACACACATACATAAATACGCACACATACACACATACATAAATACGCATACATACACACATACATAAATACGCATACATACACACATATATATAAATCTACACAAATACATACATACACCCACACCCACACAGATACACACAATCATACACACACAAATGCACACACACACACACATACTCACACACAAACATACACATACACACATACATACACACACATGCATACACATATGCACACACACACACACACACACTTACATACGCACACATAGATACATACATACATACAAACACACATACGTACACTGGCATTACTGGCCCATGAAACAATGGGTTCAGGATTTCCAGGGGTGAAAACACACTTACATACATACCAACACATACACACACACACACATACATACTGTTAGGCGCTTCCCCGGGTGTCTAATGCACCTAACCAAACGGAGGTAACACTCAACAAAATCCAATAATACCGGCGAAAGGCCGAACGATCAATATGAGTCAGTCGACGCTGATACTGAAGAAGAAGTTTAATAGCTATGAACGGAACCCACGAATGTCACCTCTCCGTTTTCTTAACAAGCGTTCAGGAAGTAGTCTGTTTTCATCGGCTGATATTTCGCTCTGACGAAAGCCTATTGTTGTTTTAGCTCAGGAGTTCTCAACCTGTGGGTCGCGATCCCCTTGGGGGTCGATTGACGGTTTGCCAGGGGTCGCCTAAGACCATCGAAAATATGGATTGTTCTATTGCTGTTTGTGTGTTTATGTGTTGATGGGGGGTCGCGGAAGAGTTGGGGATTGAAAAAGGGGTCGCCGAGCTTAAAAGGTTGAGAACCGCTGAATTTAGCTAGTCACGTCATTGTCTCTAGGCCAAAACTTCGATTTCCGAAACAAATAACTAATTCCTAATCGTATCATAACAATAAAAACACATGCACACAAACATATACACACACATACACACAAACATATACATACATACATGTACACACACATACACAAAAAAATACACACACTCACACACATACATATACATACACATATACATAAATAAACACACATGCATACACATATGCATATACATACGCACACATACATAAATACATACATGCACATACATACACATACGTACACTGGCATTACTGGCCCCTAAACAATGGGTTCAGGATTTCCAGAGCTAAGTTCATTGCTGGGGGCTTAAAATACTGATTGTGGTGATTGTGGTGATTGTGGTGATTACACAAGCTAAACCTGTGACCAGCAGATTGGGGAATGCAACTTTCTGTTCAGTCATTTTGCGCTAGATAATTTATAAAACACTAAACTTTTTATAATAAACATTTTTACAAAGCTTATAGCAACTCTGTCTGTCTGTCTGTCTGTCAAAACGTTTGCACACATTATTTCTCCCACACCCAAAACTGGAAGCTGAACGTACGTTACAAAACAAAAATGACTTTAAAAAAAATAGTTCATTAACTCTTTCTCTCCTAACTAACGATACCAACGTTGATTCCACCAGAATGTGGTAAATAATTACGGAGAGAAAGAGTTAACTATTGACTATTGGTTATTACGTATTTTTATTTTGGTATCGAAAAAATGGAAAGAAATTGTGCTTGACAGATGTGGTGAAGAAGATTGAGCCCTCCATTTGAATTCAAGTTGTACAATTTTGTTAATGCATTCAAAAAGCGATCACGTGACATTTACACGGGTGCCTCCTTCTTTCTACCCCCTCTCTTTTCCCTATCGCCTGATTTACCCAGAAATTATTTTTGAGCAGAGATGGAATAGAAAGAAGGTTGTAGAGGTTTGGGGGACGAGATTATAGGGGCGTTGAAGTTATGCTAATAAGTTGTAGACAGATGGTCAGGGTCAGTTAGAGTTAGAACTCTGAATGAGAGAGCTAGGAGTTGCTAGTTTTATATAAACGGTTAGTCTATTTGTTCAGTAATATTACGGTATTCTTTATCTGAATCATATTATCTGTGTTAAAAATTATTGTTTCAAGTTCTTGTTTAAAATAATTAATCTCAAGAAAATGATATCCTCACTGTATCAATTATTGCATCTCAGTAGTATAAATCTTAGACTAACGGCACCTCCTAATGCGCATGTCAGATGACGTCAGAGGGAACTACAACACAATTCTAACTCTTCAAACTATGGGGTGACAATAAAAAAAACAAAACAAGAAAAGTCTATATAAGAAAATACATTGAAAAAAAATAAAGAAATCTTTATACAAAGTGGTTTTGTATCAATTCGTTTGGATCAGTCGTGTAATTAAAGTTGTAATAGATCTAGACTATTCTAGACCAACAACAATCAATAATATTTGTACCAATTATTTTTGTTTAGCGCTAGGCCATGCTTTCATCTTTCTCACTACGCTATGATCCTGTCACTTATCTGGACCAGTTGGGGCAATGGGGGATGGGGGGAGAAAGAAAAGGAGATCTGGGTGGATTTTAAAGTCATTGGTTTTTAAAAGCATTTATAAACAAAACAAACCAAAACAAGGTTACAAAGACAGTTTGTGTGGAAACTCATAGTCGACCCCCGAAGTGGTCCACCCAGGCAGGTATCAATATTTTCAGAAAGAACATCAGAATTAAATTCTATCAAAGACAAATGACAGAGAAGAATGGAGAAAGAAGGTTGACAGATCTTGTGTGGTGCCCCAGCGGTCCAGCAGACCAAAGGATAGGTGAAAGTGAATGTGAAGTTAGATGTGAACCTGGCCTAACTGATGTCTTATAATGAATATCTAACTGATCATTGTTTTGCAAAGGGTCAATTTCTTATTCAAATCCTAAAAAAAAAAAAAATATCCGTAAAAAAAATAAAAAAATTGTTTTATGGCCATAGTCTAAGGCTACAGTCAACGCGATAATATGAAAAACTAACTATTAATTGTTGTTTTAAATTATGTCCAACTTATATGCATACTAAATAGATTTTTTTCTCTTAAAAAAAAAGGAAACATTATTTTAGTCTGTGTTTATGGCTATGATGAGAAGTCTAGCTAAAGTTTATTCTTAAACACTTACTTAATAATAGTCCAAGCTCCAACAGCAGTAGTGTCAGGCTGTACATTCTAGCGTCACACTTCTAGCTTTCGCTTTGACTGTATCAATGTCAATACACAATGCTGAATCTATAACATTAAAACTTGGAGTCATCCATACATTGTGTGCGCTCTATATTTAGGCCTAAGTCTACTAAAGTCTGTAAGAGTTATAAGATCATACTGTTCCAGCAGTAGACAAGACCAGGAAGTTCCGTTATGACATTTAAAACGTGTCCAGAGT